>NW_027591047.1:0-125821 GCF_964213995.1 Mustelus asterias
CCTCCGGTCACTGTCAGTGCAGATCTGCGCAGGTTTCCTCCCACAGTCCAAAGATGTGTGGGTTGGGTGGATTGGCCGTGATAAATTACCCCTTAGTGTCAGGGGAATTAGCAGGTAAATGTGTGAAGTTATGGGGATGGGGTCTGGGTGGGATTGTGGTCGGGACAGACGCAATGGGTCAAATGGCCTCCTTCTGCTCTGTCGGGATTCTATGATTCTGAACCCTCTGTGTACACCAGTTTATCCGAGACTCTCCTGCCTGCATTCTCGCTCACAGCGTGTACCAGTCACCCATCACCTCTGTGCTTGCTCACTGACCTACACTGGCTCCTGATCCAGCAACCTCCTGGTTTGAAAACTCCCATCCTGGTTTTCAAATCCCTGCATGGTCTCGTCTAACATTCCCTGTGTGGAATTTCCTGGCAATCAGGAATGTGCGGTGCAGGGAACAGGCTGGCCACCCACGAGCAATGTTCCTTTTACCATGCGCAAGTGCGCAACCTGGTGCCAATCTTAAAGGGCTATGCAGTGCCTTGCGAACAAAGAACAGTACAGCACAGGAAACAGGCCCTTCGGCCCTCCAAGCCTGTGCTGCGCCTTGGTCCAACTAGACCAATCGTTTGTATCCCTCCATTCCCAGGCTGCTCATGTGACTATCCAGGTAAGTCTTAAACGATGTCAGCGTGCCTGCCTCCACCACCCTACTTGGCAGCACATTCCAGGCCCCCACCACCCTCTGTGTAAAAAACATCCCTCTAATATCTGAGTTATACTTCGCCCCTCTCAGCTTGAGCCCGTGACCCCTCGTGATCGTCACCTCCGACCTGGAAAAAGCTTCCCACTGTTCACCCTATCTATACCCTTCATAATCTTGTATACCTCTATTAGGTCTCCCCTCATTCTCCGTCTTTCCAGGGAGAACAACCCCAGTTTACCCAATCTCTCCTCATAGCTAAGACCCTCCATACCAGGCAACATCCTGGTAAACCTTCTCTGCACTCTCTCTAACGCCTCCACGTCCTTCTGGTAGTGCGGCGACCAGAACTGGACGCAGTACTCCAAATGTGGCCTAACCAGCGTTCTATACAGCTGCATCATCAGACTCCAGCTTTTATACTCTATACCCCGTCCTATAAAGGCAAGCATACCATATGCCTTCTTCACCACCTTCTCCACCTCTGTTGCCACCTTCAAGGATTTGTGGACTTGCACACCTAGGTCCCTCTGTGTTTCTATACTCCTGATGACTCTGCCATTTATTGTATAACTCTGCAGCCCTTGCTATAACACATAGCAAGGGCTGCAGAGAACATTGGCCTCACTGTCGCCTAGCTCTGTAATCTGACCCAGCCCCACAAACCTCCAACAACAAAAGAAATACCGCAGATGCCAGAAATCATAGCAATAATCATAGCAATCCTACAGTACAGAGAGAGGCCATTCGGCCCATCGAGTCTGCACCGACCACAATCCCACCCAGGCCCTACCCCCATATCTACCCACTAATCCCTCCAACCTACGCATCTCAGGACACTAAGGGCAATTTTTAGCATGGCCAATCAACCTAACCCGCACATCTTTGGACTGTGGGAGGAAATCGGAGCACCCGAAGGAAACCCACGCAGACACGAGGAGAATGTGCAAACTCCACACAGACAGTGACCCAAGCCGGGAATCGAACCCAGGTCCCTGGAGCTGTGAAGCAGCAGTGTTAACCACTGTGCTACCGTGCCGCCCAAATCTGAAATTTAAAATAAAAAACAGAAAATGCCGGGGGAAAACCCAGAGAGAAAATAACAAACCTCCAAAGATAACTGCGCTCCTCCAATCAGCTTATCACTATCAACAGCGGAAGTCCCCGGATTTAACCTCACTTGGAAACACTGGACAGAGCACAACTGAATCCAGACAGATGACAGACGATTCTGTAAATGGAAGATGTGGGAAGCGTGATTGTGGTCGTGAGTCCAGACCATGGAATGTGTCACATCAACTTGCCCCGGTAAGATTTGTTGTGGGAGTTCCCTGGAACCAATGGCCCTGATCTGTATCCATTCAGTTGCGTTCTGTCCAATGTCTCCAAGCGAGGTTGAAGTTGGGGTCTTCTGCTGTTGATGAGCTATAAGTGCATTTCCAAACTTGGCTTCTGAAGAGGCCATTTACTGCATAGACAAACTGGACACCACACTGTTAGCTTTTCACATCATATAATAACACTCTGATAGTGCACCAGACTCTTGTCACACTGCAGCACAAAGAGGCCATGTGGAGGTACCTGGAGGGGTGTTGGTTGCCTCCATCCTCTCATCCCGCTGGGCAGTTTCTTCGCCGCCTGCTGACAGTTCCTGTGTGGACGTCACTGTCACCTCCAGGGTCACCGTCTGACACATGTCCTTGCGGCCAGCCTCCTCCTGAGGATCGGCACTCCGCCCTTCCTCCACCATAAGGTGTGCCACGTCCGCCTCGAAGCACCCATCGCCTTGGAGACCATGCGGCCCGCCCCGCAGCTCGATGATGCCGTGGAGAGCATAGTCTTGCTCGGAAGCGAATTCCGTGAAGATACCACCATTCTCTGCTACTCCCTGCTCTTCCATCTCGGCCGCCTTCGATTCCTTAGGCCCTCGTTCACCTCCGGTCGCGATGGCCGTTAACCTTTCCCCCTCAGAACCGAGATCTGCCAACATACGGACAAAGAAAAGGAATAAATGAGGAGAAACTGTATCCAGTGGCAGGAGCATCAGAGACAGATTTCAAATAATTAGCAGATGAACCGGGGTGGCAAGTTGTTGTGAGCTCGAATGCACTGCCTGAAACTGATCCAATAGTGACTTTCAAAAGGGAATTAGATAAATACTTAAAGGGGAAAACTTTACAGGGCCAGGGGTAAAGGACAGAGGGAGCAGGACAAATTCCATAACTCTTTCAAGTTATTACAGCACAGAAGGTGGGTAAAGAGGTAAGGGGATCGATGATAGGGTGAGGGGGTTGAACAAGTTTTGGAGAGGAAGGGGCCAGGGTGAGGATTTTTTAAATCATTCATAGGATGTCATCATAGAAACCCTACAGTACAGAAAGAGGCCATTCGGCCCATCGAGTCTGCACCGACCACAATCCCACCCAGGCCCTACCCCCATATCCCTACATATTTTACCCGCTAATCCCTCTAACCTACGCATCCCAGGACACTAAGGGGCAATTTTAGCATGGCCAATCAACCTAACCCGCACATCTTTGGACAGTGGGAGGAAACCAGATCACCCGGAGGAAACCCACGCAGACACAGGGAGAATGTGCAAACTCCACACAGTGACCCAAGCCGGGAATCGAACCCAGGACCCTGGAGCTGTGAAGCAGCAGTGCTAACCACTGTGCTACCGTGCCGCCGTGTGGGTGTAACTGGCTAGGCCAGCATTTATTGTCCATCCCTATTTGTCCTTGAGTAGGTGGTGAAGAGCTGTCTGTATAGCGCGCAAGATTCAATACTTTTCACTGTATACCAATACATGTGGCAATAATAAATCAAATCAAATCAAATCTTGAACGTCTGCAGTCCATTTGGTGTAGGTACACCCACAGTGCTGCTAGGAAGGGAATTCCAGGATTTTGACCCAGCGACAGTGAAGGAACGGTGATATATTTCCAAGTCAGGATGGTGAGTGACTTGGAGGGGAACCGCCACGTGGTGGTATTCCCCAGGTATCTGCTGCTCTTGTCCTTCGAGATGGTAGAGTCATGGGTTTGGAAGGCGCTGTTGAAGGAGCCTTGGTGAGTTTCTGCAGTGCATCTTGTATCTGTCACTGTTCATCGATGGTGGAGGGAATGAATGTCTGTGGAAGGGGTAGCAATCAAGCAAGCTGCTTTGTCCTGGATTGCGTCAAGCTCCTTGAGTGTTGTTGGAGCCGCACTCATCCAGCAATTGGAAAGTATTCCATCACACTCCCGATCTGTGCCTTGTAGATAATGGACAGGCTTTGGGGAGTCAGGGGGTGAGTTACTCACCACAGGATTCCTAGCTCTTGTAGCCACTATATTTATATGGCTTGTCCAGTTTAGTTTCAGGTCAATGGTAACCCCTAGAATGCTGATAGTGGGGAATTTGGTGATGGTAATGCCATTGAATGTCAAGGGGTGATGCCCAGATTCCCTCTTGTTGGAGATGGTCATTGCCTGGCACTTGAGTGACATGAATGTTACTTGCCAATTGTCAACCCAAACATGGATTTTGCCCAGGTCTTCTGCATTTGGACATGGACTGCTTCAGTATCTGAGGAGTGGCGAATGGTGCTGAACATTGTGCAATCATCAGCAAACATCCTCACGAGGATGGAAGGAAGGTCATCCCTGAAGCAGCTGAGGATGGTTGGGTCTAGGACACTACCCTGAGGGACTCAGGGTAGGGGCATGGGATACAAAGAGACATTGCCTTGTGGATTCAGAACTGGCTTGCCCACAGAAGGCAAAGAGTGGTTGTAGATGGGTCTTTTTCAGCATGGAGGTCGGTAGCCAGTGGAGTGCCCCAGGGATCTGTTCTGGGACCCTTGCTCTTTGTGATTTTTATAAATGACCTGGATGAGGAAGTGGAAGGATGGGTTGGCAAGTTTGCTGATGACACAAAGGTTGGTGGTGTTGTGGATAGTGTCGAGGGATGTCAGCAGTTGCAACGAGACATAGGTAAGATGCAAGACTGGGCGGAGAAGTGGCAGATGGACTTCAACCCAGATAAGTGTGGTGGTGGTTCATTTTGGCAGGTCGAATAGGATGAAAGAATATAATATTAAGGGTAAGACGCTTGGCAGTGTGGAAGGATCTTGGGGTCCGGGTTCATAGGACGCTCAAAGCAGCGTCGTAGGTAGAGGCTGTGGTTAAGAAGGCGTATGGAATACTGGCCTTCATCAATAGAGGAATTGAGTTTAGAAATCGGGAGATAATGCTGCAGCTGTATAGGACCCTGGTCAGACCCCACCTGGAGTACTGTGCCCAGTTCTGGTCGCCGCATTACAGAAAGGATGTGGAAGCCATAGAAAGGGTGCAGAGGAGATTTACAAGGATGTTGCTTGGATTAGGTGGCATGCCTTATGAAGATAGGGTGAGAGCGCTAGGTCTTTTCTCCTTGGAGAAGCGAAGGATGAGAGGTGACCTGACAGAGGTGTATAAGATGTTGAGAGGTATTGATAGAGTGGATTCTCAGAGGCTTTTACCCAGGGCTGAAATGGTTGCCACAAGAGGTCACAGGTTTAGGGTGCTGGGGAGTAGGTACAGAGGAGATGTTAGGGGTAAAGTTTTTCACTCAGAGGGTGGTGGGTGCGTGGAATCGACTGCCGGTAGTGGTGGTGGAGGCGGATTCGATAGGGTCTTTTCAGAGACTTTTGGATAAGTTCATGGAAGTTAGTAAGATAGAGGGTTATAGGTAAGCCTAGTAGGTCGGGACATGTTTGGCGCAACTTGTGGACTGAAGGGCCTGTTTGTGCTGTAGCTTTTCTATGTTCTATGACTCCTAGAATGGAGATGATTGACGTCCAATCACCACAACCATCTTTCTTTATGCCAGTTATGACTCCAGCCAGCGGAGGGCTTTCCCCTGATACCCATTGGCTCCAGTTTGGATGGTTCACAGCAGCTCATGGGTGGCCAGTCTTGAGTTGCGAGATCTGTTTGAAGTCTATCCCATTTAGCACGGTGGTAGTGTCACACAACACAATGGAGAGTATCTTCAATGTGAAGATGAAACTTTGACTCCACAAGAACTACGCAGTAGTCGCTCCTACTGATACCGTCATGGACAGATTTGTCTTCGGCAGGTAGGTCGGTGAGGATGAGGTCAAGTATGTTTTTTCCTTTCATTGGTTCCCTCACCACCTTCCGCAGTCCCAGTCTAGCAGCGATGGCCTTTAGGACCCGGCCAGCTCGGTCTGTGGTGATACGACCAGTCCATTCTTGGTAACTGACATTGAATTCCCCCCACGCAGAGTACATTCTTTGCCTTTGCCACCCACAGTGCTTCCTCCAAGTGGTGTTCAACATGGATGAGAACTGATACGTCAGCTGAAGGGGGACAATACTGAATAATCAACAGGATTGCCCATGTTTGACCTGGTGCCACAAGACTTCGTGGGGCACAGAGTCGATGTTGTGGACTCCCAGGGCAACTCCCCTGATTGTATACCAGTGTACCACCACCCCTGTTGGGTCTGTCTTGCTGATGAGACGGGACATATTCAGGAAAGAGTGATGGTGGTGTCTGCGACATTATCTGTAAGGTACGATTCTGTGATCATGACTATGTCCTTTGTAGCGAATGAATAGGACTGCGCAAAGGGATCAGAGGGCTGCTAGGGTCGGTGGGAGGGGGGGGTGATCTAGGGTTGGGGCGTTATCCAAGGTCAGGAGAGGGTGCTCCAGGGTCGGGAGGGAGTGATCCAGAGTCGGGGGGGGGGGGAATCTACGGTCGGGGGGGCTGATCTCGAGTCGGGGGGGTGATCTAGGGTCGCTGGGGGGAGGGGGGGGAGGGGGGAGTGATCCAGGGTCCGGGGTCGGGGGGGGGGTGATCCCGGGTCGGGGGGGTGATCTCAGGTCGGGGGGGTGATCTCGGGTCGGGGGGGTGATCTAGGGTCGCTGGGGGGGGGGGGGGGGGGGGGGGGGTGATCCAGGGTCCGGGGGGGAGGGGGGTGATCCCGGGTCGGCGATCCAGGGTCGGGGGGGTTTGATCCAGGGTCGGGGGAGGGGGTGATCCAGGGTCGGGGGGGTGATCCAGGGTCGGGGGGGTGATCCAGGGTCGGGGGGGTGATCCAGGGTCGGGGGGGTGATCCAGGGTCGGGGGGGTGATCCAGGGTCGGGGGGGTGATCCAGGGTCGGGGGGGTGATCCAGGGTCGGGGGGGTGATCCAGGGTCGGGGGGGTGATCCAGGGTCGGGGGGGTGATCCAGGGTCGGGGGGGTGATCCAGGGTCGGGGGGGTGATCCAGGGTCGGGGGGGTGATCCAGGGTCGGGGGGGTGATCCAGGGTCGGGGGGGTGATCCAGGGTCGGGGGGGTGATCCAGGGTCGGGGGGGTGATCCAGGGTCGGGGGGGTGATCCAGGGTCGGGGGGGTGATCCAGGGTCGGGGGGGTGATCCAGGGTCGGGGGGGTGATCCAGGGTCGGGGGGGTGATCCAGGGTCGGGGGGGTGATCCAGGGTCGGGGGGGTGATCCAGGGTCGGGGGGGTGATCCAGGGTCGGGGGGGTGATCCAGGGTCGGGGGGGTGATCCAGGGTCGGGGGGGTGATCCAGGGTCGGGGGGGTGATCCAGGGTCGGGGGGGTGATCCAGGGTCGGGGGGGTGATCCAGGGTCGGGGGGGTGATCCAGGGTCGGGGGGGTGATCCAGGGTCGGGGGGGTGATCCAGGGTCGGGGGGGTGATCCAGGGTCGGGGGGGTGATCCAGGGTCGGGGGGGTGATCCAGGGTCGGGGGGGTGATCCAGGGTCGGGGGGGTGGTCCAGGGTCGGGGGGGTGGTCCAGGGTCGGGGGGGTGGTCCAGGGTCGGGGGGGTGGTCCAGGGTCGGGGGGGTGGTCCAGGGTCGGGGGGGTGGTCCAGGGTCGGGGGGGTGGTCCAGGGTCGGGGGGGTGGTCCAGGGTCGGGGGGGTGGTCCAGGGTCGGGGGGGTGGTCCAGGGTCGGGGGGGTGGTCCAGGGTCGGGGGGGTGGTCCAGGGTCGGGGGGGTGGTCCAGGGTCGGGGGGGTGGTCCAGGGTCGGGGGGGTGGTCCAGGGTCGGGGGGGTGGTCCAGGGTCGGGGGGGTGGTCCAGGGTCGGGGGGGTGGTCCAGGGTCGGGGGGGTGGTCCAGGGTCGGGGGGGTGGTCCAGGGTCGGGGGGGTGGTCTAGGGTCGGGGGGGTGGTCTAGGGTCGGGGGGGTGGTCTTGGGTCGGGGGGGTGGTCTAGGGTCGGGGGGGTGGTCTAGGGTCGGGGTTTGGTCTACGGTCGGGGTTTGGTCTACGGTCGGGGTTTGGTCTACGGTCGGGGTTTGGTCTACGGTCGGGGTTTGGTCTACGGTCGGGGTTTGGTCTACGGTCGGGGTTTGGTCTACGGTCGGGGTTTGGTCTACGGTCGGGGTTTGGTCTACGGTCGGGGTTTGGTCTACGGTCGGGGTGGTGACCTAGAGTCGGGGGAGGGTGATCAATGTCGGGGGGGTGATCTCGGGTCGAGGGTAGGGGTTCGGGAATTGAGGATAGGGTTTGAGGGGTTAGGGTTAAGAGTTGGGGAGATATTTTGGGAGTGCAATTTTGGGGAGGGGGTGTTGGAGGGGCAGAGTTGGGGGTAGCGACTTGGGTGTTTTTTTAGGGGCTTTTAGAGATTTTTTTGAGAGGGTCTTGGGGCAGGTATGGAATGTTTTGGGGTAGGGATTTGGGGAGGGTTATTTAGGAATGTTATGGTGAGTGTTTAGGCAGATTTGGGATGTTTTGGGGGTATTTTTTGGGAGTTGGGGGATGGATATTTGGGTGGGGTTGATTATTTTGAGGGTTTGAAAGAGTTTTATGGGGGGTTTGGGGCAGATGTGGAATGTTTTGGGGGTAGGGATCTGGGCAGGGTTATTTCGAGATGTTATGGTGAGTACTTGGGAATGTTGGGTGGGTTTCAGAGGGTTTGTGTTGGGGGGGTTATGTGTGTGTGAGAGAGTGGGGGAGGGGTTCTGTGGAGCGTTGTGAGTTGGGTGGGAGATATGTGGGTGGCTGTGTGTGAGAGGGGTTATGTGTGTGTGTACGGGGATTATGTGGAGGGTTGTGTGTGTGGAGGGTTGTGTGTGTGGAGGGTTGTGTGTGGGGCGGTGGTTGTGTGGAGGGTTATGTGGGGCGTTGTATGTGCAGGTATTGTGTGGGTGTGAGGGGTTGTGTGTCTGTGTGGGGGGTTTTGTGACGGGTTGCGTCTGTGTGGGGGGGGGGTTGTGTGTGGGGGAGGTTATGTGAGGGGGGTTGTGTGTGTGTGGGGAGAGGGGGGTTGTGTGTGGGGGGGTTGTGTGTGTGGGGGAGTTGTGTGTGTGGTGAGAGGGGGGTTGTGTGTGGGGGGTTATGTGAGGGGTTGTGTGAGGGGGGTTGTGTGTGTGTGGGGTTGTGTGTGGGGGGGGGAGGAGGTCTCCTCTCTCTGTCCCGGCGGGGCCCGCCCGCCTCTCGGAGTCTCCCTCCCGCGGCCTCTCCGGGCGCTGGGCGGGCGCGGTACTCACCGTGCGGGGCCGGGGCCGGGGCTGCTCCCCGCTCTCAGCCCCGGCTCTCTGTATCCCCGGGGGGGGGGGTGTCCCGAGCCGCGGTGTCCCCGGGCCGCAGTGTGCCGCTCCCTCCCGCTCGCTCTCGGTTTATTTTCCGCCCGCCCGCCTGCCTAGTTGATGACTGGGACTTTTCCCGCCGCGGGCGACTCTCTGCCGGCCCAGAACTGGGGGAGGGTATGTGGGGGTGGGGGAAAAGTGTCTATTGTACGATCCGCCTCGCTCAGTGCAATGCTGCCCAATGGAAAATACTGAGAGCGGGGGGCACCGATTCCGAACCTGTGTTTGGAAAATCATCCGGGCATTAGCTCGGGGCAGCCCTGCCCACAGCCTAAGGACCCCTGGACGGCGGCTTGGCCAAAGTGAAGCCACGGCGGCCATCTTGGATTAGGGCAGCTGCTGTCAGAATGGGCAGAGAATGACCCATTGCACTGAGTTGGCAGATCTGTAAGAAGTCTCACAACACCAGCTCTGGACAGTGACCATTGCAGCTCATGAGAGAGAGAGGAGAGAGCTCCCATACCCCAAAATATACACAAATAGCAGCACAAAGAACAAAAAACAAGAAAGTTCTGATAAACCAAAAGTTATGAGAAGGTGTCCATGCCCTCTCATTTTTGATCCTGAGATGGGGAGAGTAGCCCTATAGTGATAGAGTTAACAGGCATGGCAAGCAGAAAAAAAACATGCATCCACCCAGCTTAACTGCAAAACAAACAGCCAGGGCACTAAACAGTGCAGTTAGCTTTCAGGAATCTCACAACATACAGAAAGAGCCTGTCTAAATGATGGACAAGGCCTTCAGATAATGTAGGGAGGAGAGTGATGGAGTTAAGACTCAGTCTGGGAGAGACCATTAAATCAGACATTTAGACGTGGAAAGGTTGATTGCGACCTACAACCCACACACAAGCTGGGGTGTCAAAGATACCTTGAACAATAGCCGATTAATGTAATCAAACCTCATGCTGATTAGATATGATTAATAAGCAGTCATGCAAGGATTGTGGTAGGTTTTTATATCTCTATCTTATGCATGGTGTGACCTTAATCAGTAGTTGCGAGTGGATAGAGATAACTCCTATACCTTGATTGGCCTATGTTAATTATTTGTAATGGAATTTGAAACTATATCTGTTTGTGCAGCTGGCACAGTGGTTAGCACTGCGGTCTCTCAGCGCCAGGGACCTGGGTTCAATTCCAGCCTCAGGTCACGGTCTGTGTGGAGTTTGCACATTCTCCCCATGTTTGCTCTGGTTTCCTCCCACAGTCCAAAGCTGTGTAGATTAGGTTGATTGGCCCTAGTGTTAGGGGATTAGCAGGGTAAATATGTGGGGTTATAGGAATGGAGCCTGGGTGGGATTGTGGTCAGTGCCAATTTGATGGGCCAAATGGCCTCCTGCACTGTAGGGATTCTATGATTTTAGAACTGTGATTTGGTCTGGTTGCTAGAAGGGAACAAGGTTGTAATCAATTAAAAGCCTGAATACCAAAGCCGGCAACAGATAATCTGTGCCCTCTAGTTCTTGATTCTTTCACGATTAGCAACAGTTTCTCCCTATCCACTGTGTCCAGACCCCTCAAATAACTCCATCAGATCTCCTCTCTTCTCCAAGGAGAACACTCCCAACTATCTTAAACTGAAGTTCTTCATCCCTGGAACGTTCTCAGGAATCTTTCCTCTCAGGCCTTCACACTCTTCCTAAGTATGGTGTCCTGAACTAGATGCAATACTCCAGCTGAGAACCAATTAGTGTCTATACAAGTTCACTATACAATTGTACAAGATAAACTGTTTTGCGATGTTGATTGAGAAATAAATATTGACCAGGAGACCAGACAAACGTCCCTGCTCTTTGTTAAACCTAGGCCCCTTCTGCCCGTGGATGTTAACATCTCATTTGAAAGATGCAAGTGCACTGTTCCATTAGACTTAGGAGCAGTAGTAAGCCATTCGGTCCATCAAGTCTGTTCCAACATTCAATGTGAACAATCACTGAAACAACTATATGATGACATCAACAAGTTCCATCCCACCATCAGACTCACCATGGACTACTCTCCGGAATCGGTTGCATTCTTGGACACACGCATCTCCATCAAGGACGGTCACCTCAGCACTTCACTGTACCGCAAGCCCACGGATAACCTCACGATGCTCCACTTCTCCAGCTTCCACCCTAAACACGTTAAAGAAGCCATCCCCTACGGACAAGCCCTCCGTATACACAGGATCTGCTCGGATGAGGAGGATTGCAATAGACACTGAAAGACGCCCTCATAAGAACAGGATATGGCGTTCAACTCATCGATTGACAGTTCCGACGTGCCAGTGAAAAACCATACCAACCTCCTCAGAAGACAAACAAGGGACACGGCGGACAGAGTACCAATCCAGAGCACAGAAGCTATGACATCTTCTTCTGAGCCTTCAACATATCATTGAAGACAAACATCTCGCCAAGGCCATCCCCACACCCCCACTACTTGCCTTCAAACAACCACACAACCTCAAATAGGCCATTGTCCGCATCAAACTACCCAGCCTTCAGGAAAACAGTGACCACGACACCACACAACCCTGCCACAGCAACCGCTGCAAGATGTGCCAGATCATCGACATCTCACGTGAGAACACCATCCACCAGGTACACGGTACATACTCTTACGACTCAGCCAACATTGTCTACCTGATACGCTGCAGGAAAGGATGTCCCGAGGCATGGTACATTGGGGAGACCATGCAGACGCTACGACAATGGATGAATGAACACTGCTCGACAATCACCAGGCAGGAGTGTTCCCTTCCTGTCGGGGAACACTTCAGCAGTCACGGGCATTCAGTCTCTCATCTTCGGGTAAGCGTTCTCCAAGGTGGCCTTCAAGACACACGACAACACAATCACCGAGCAGAAACTCACACCAGGGTGACCTCAGCCGGGACCTTGCATTCATGTCACACGATCTGTAACCCCCACGACTTGCCTGGGTTTGCAAAATCTCACTAACTGTCCTGGCTTGAGACAATTCACACCTCTTTAACCTGTGCTTAACTCTCTCTCCACTCGCATTGCCTGTACCTGTAAAGACTTGATTACCTGTTGAGACTCACATTCCAACCATTATCTTGTAATTGAGTCTGTGTCTATATATGCCCCTGTTTGTGAACCCAACTCTCCACTCACCTGATGAAGGAGCAGCGCTCCAAAAGCTCGTGCTACCAAATAAACCTGTTGGACTTTAACCTGGTGTTGAGACTTCTTACTGTGCCTACCCCAGTCCAATGCTGGCATTGCCACATCATAACATTCAATGAGATCATGACCGACCTGATGTGATAACCTCATCTCCCACCTTAACCCTAGATTCCCTTACTGATTAAGTTCTGTCCATCTCAGCCTTGAACACACACAACCACCCAGCCTCTTTGGTAAAGAATTCCACAGACTCACTACCCTCAAGAGAAGAAATTCCTCTTCATCTCTGTCTGTTATGTCATCCCTGGAGAATGGAGATACAAATGTGCTACCAACTGAAACACAAATAAAACTTGCATCAACTACTGGCTTGGTTTCAAACCTGGATATTGTCCAGTTCTTGCTGTATTTGAACATGGACTGCTTCAGTATTAGTCGCCACTAATGGTGTTGAACATCGTGCAGTCAGCAGAGAACATCTCCACTTCTGAACTTACGATGGAGGGAAGGTCATCGATGAAGCAGCTGAAGATGGTTGGGCCTCGGACACGACCCTAAGGGACTCCTGCAGAGATGTCCTGGAGCTATGATTGACCTCCACAACCATCTTCCTTTGTGCCAAGTATGACTCCAACCAGAATGTTCCCAATTCCCATTGACTCCAGTTTTTCCTGGGACTCCTTGGTGCCACACTCAGTCAAATGCTATCTTGATGCCAAGGGTAGTTGCTCACACCCCATTTGAGTTTGGGTCTTTTGGCATGTTTGAAGAAAGGCTGTAATGAGGTTAGGAGCTGAATGACCCTGGCAGAACCCAAACTAAGCGTCGGTCTATTACTAAGCAGGTGCCGCTTGATAGCACAGTTGATGACCCCTTCCATCACTTTACTGGTGATCAAGAGTAGACTGATTGGGTGGTAATTGGCCAGGTTGGATTTGTCCTGTTTTATGTA
Source organism: Mustelus asterias (assembly GCF_964213995.1). Classification (NCBI taxonomy): domain Eukaryota; kingdom Metazoa; phylum Chordata; class Chondrichthyes; order Carcharhiniformes; family Triakidae; genus Mustelus; species Mustelus asterias. The sequence continues at coordinate 13,375 of NW_027591047.1, forward strand.
CAGAACATACCGGGGCAATTTTCCACATTGCCGGGTAGATGCCAGTGTTGTAGCTGTACAGGAACATCTTGACTAGGGGCGTGGCAAGTCTTCAGTACTATTGAAGGGATGTCAGGGCCTATAGTCTTTGCAGCATCCAGCTGTTTCTTAACATCACGTGGAGTGAATCCAACTGGCTGAAGACTGTGATGTTGGGGAACTCTGGAAGAGGCTCAGATGGATCATCCACCAGACACTTCAAGGCAAACTTGGATAATTTTCAGAAGAGAAAATTTTGGTGCTTGAGGGAAAAGGAGACAACCAGCCTGGCCACTTTCTGCTGTAACCATTCTATGAGTAGACCATCTGGTCCTTTGCCTGTTCCACCATTTAACAGGATCATGGCTGTGAATCACGTTATCATCGGATCCCTACAGTACAGGTGGTGGCCATTTGGCCCTTCGCGTCTGAACCAACTCTCTAACAGAGCAGCTTACCCAGCTCCACCCTATCCCCGTAATCCCCTGCATTTACCCCTAGATTCTATGGACCCATACAAACTCTGGGTTTTACCAAATGACATGACTGTCAGTGAATAATATATTGCGGTACAACTACAGAATCACTGCTGAAAAAGAGGGGTATGGAGAAAGCTACGTCACGCCTCCAGTTATCCCATTCCACACAACCTCTCCAGTGTAATGCTGTAACATAGCCCCCTCCACAAAAACAACAAATTGCACAATTCATTTCAAACTTTTATTTGTGGACAATTCATATGCAAATACATCTAATTGCACCGTTAGTAGTTGTGGTGAGTTAACACACATTTCGCTAATGGACACTATGTTATTCAGGAGACATCCGCACTCATCTCCAACCCAAAATTAGAAACATTCTCCACTTCCAATTCTTGCTGCTGTCAGCCACATTCCAACCCTGGGAAAGGAAAGGGGTGGGGAAGGCAAAAAGAGTGGATGCTGGTCATGTCTGCGAGAGGTCAGTAACGTGATTTACATGGGGAGATTCGATTTGGACCCATCTACAATGTTCACAGCATCCAGACAATGCTACTGCGCTGTGCTCAAAGAGATAGAGAAAAAAAAAAGAAGTGCCAATGTGTATTGGCAAATCAAAGAGGATGCAGTAGAATGGGCAACTGTACATTGCACAGGTCAAACCCAAAGGATCGAATTTTAATACATCTTACAATTCATCCATGGTATATAAATAAGCAAACATTAAAGAATCTACATCCTCCCATTACATTCTGAAAGCAGCCGCACCTTGTGCCCGGGAATAGATTCATTGCAAGTGTTGATTCTATTGGGTGCTGATGGGACTGAGCTTCTGCCCAATGTCATCAGGGAACCATATACCTGGCGACTATAGTGCTTCCAATAGCCGATTTGGGGAAATGCGATTAGTAAATCTCGACAGTGATAGAAAGCCACTTCAGGACTGTGTGGGGTAACTTACTGGGAACAGAAAGAAAGATTTTGTTAAGGTGGGTTTGGCAGAACAGATTTTAAACAAAGTTAACGGCCTTCCCCAAACAGACATTTGATGCGTCCCTGATTGAATTTTGAATTAATGCGAATCATTTTATTAAATCAGAACCAATTAGTTCACACCCTCTAAAACAATCCCTTTTCTTTCTTCAGGTTTCTCTGTTTCCACTCTGGCATTGCGTTGAACTTCATCCTGGAGGTGTTAAAAATCATCTGGAAGTCTTCATCTGAAAGGTACTCCTGTGGTGAAGGGAAAATAGGATGACAAGGATATCAGCTCAGAGCTACAGGCGAGGAGGATCGTGTATTGTGAAAATATACATCAGTAGAGAATGCACCAGTTTTAGTGAGTTATAGCTCAATGTCCATTCCACATCCAAGCCGACACTTCCAGTGCAGTACTGAGTGAGTGCTGAGTATTGAGGGAGTGCTGCACTGTCTAGGATCATAGAAACCCTACAGTGCAGAATGAGGCCATTTGACCCATCGAGTCTGCACCGACAACAATCCCACCCCAGGCCCTATCCCCACAACCCCACATATTTATCCCTCTAACCCACACATCCTGGGACACTATGGGCAACTTAGTATGGCCAATGCACCTAACCTGCAGGAGGAAACTGGAGCACCTGGAGGAAACCCACACAGACGTGGGGAGAACATGCAAACTCCACACAGGCAGTGACCCAAGCCGGGAATTGAACTCAGGTCCCTGGCGCTGTGAGGCAGCAGTGCTAACCACTGTGCCACCCAGACCTATTAGACCAAGCCCCTTTCAGATCTCGAGTACTATAGTGGCGAGTAGAAGAGTCCCTGGTGCTCTGACAAAAACATATCCCTCAGCCAAGATCCCCAACAATGTTATCTGGTCATTATTTATATCCTGTGGGTTACCATTGACCCAAAAACTGGACAAGTCACACAAACACTATGGTTCTGCAGCAAATAACCCACCTCCTCACTCCCCAAAGTCTGTCCACCGAGTGCTACTCCAACAACACAACAACCTGTCCTGGTCCCCCCCATGCCGACACTATAGTTAAGAAAGCCCACCAATGCCTTTCTCAGGAGGTTAAGGAAATTTAGCACATCTGCTACGACTCTCACCAACTTCTATAGATACATCTGGGAAGGATGCTTTCTATGGTGCATCACAGCTTTGTATGGCTCCTGCTCTGTCCAAGACTGCAAAAAACTACAAAGGGCTGTGAACAAAGCCTCCCATCCACTGACTCTGTCTACACCTCCCGCTACCTCAGAAAAGCAGCCAGTATAATCAAGGACCCCACGCACCCCGGACATTCTCTCTTTCCCACCTTCTTCTGTCAGGAAAAAAGATACAAAAGCCTGAGGTCACGTACCAACCGACTTGAGAACAGCTTCTTCCATGCTGCTGTCAAGACTTTTGAATGGACTTACCTTGCATTAAGTTGATCTTTCTCTACACCCTAGCTATGACTGTAACACAACATTCTGCACTCTCCTTCTCTATGAACAGTAAGCTTTGTCTGTATAGCGCGCAAGAAACAATACTTTTCGCTCTATATTGACTTGTGACAATAAATAAAACATCTCAGTTCATCTGCTGCTGAAACCCTCCGCCTCTGGATGTGACTATTCAATAGCTCTCAGACCACCACCCCATATACTACTCCAAATTTCAGATTTTCCAAAAGTTCTAACTCACACCAAGTGTCATTCCATTAACACCCCTGTGCTCACTGGCTTTCATCTGGTTCTTTCACAGGATGTGGATGTCGCTGGCTAGGCCAACATTTATTGATCATTCCGAATTGTCCCTTGGGAAGGTGGTGGTGAGCTGCCTTCTTGAACTGCTGCAGTCCCTGTGGTGTCGGTACACCCATAGAGCTGTTGGGGAGGGAGTCCCAGGATTTTGACCCAGTAACATTGAGGGAATGGCAACATATCAGGCTGGTAAGTGACCTGGAGGGGAACCTCCAGGTGGTTGTGTTCCCAGGCATCTGTTGCCCTTTGGTGGCAGAGGTTGCGAGTTTGGAAGGTGCTATCCAAGGAACCTTGATGAGTTCCTGCAATGCATCTTGTACACACTGCTACCTGGAAGAGGTAAATAGGTTGCCAGTCAAGTGGGCTGCTTTGTCCTGGATGGCATCAAGCTTCTTGTGTTGGAGTTGCACTCCTGATTTGTGCCTTGTAGATGGTGGACAGGCTTTGGGGAGTCAGGAGGGGAGTTAATCTCTACAAGATTCTTAACCCCTGACCTGCTCTTGTAGCCACAGTATTTATATGGCTAGTCTGTTCAGTTTCTGGTCAATAGTAACCTCCAGGATATTGATAGTTGGAGGGGATCACTGAATTTCAAGAAGAGATGGCTAGATTCTCTTTTTGGTGATGGTCATTGTCTGATGTGTGGCACAAATGTTACTTGCTGCTTATAAGCCCGAATATTGTCCAGGTCTTGCTGCATTTGGACATGAACTGCTTAAGTATCTGAGGAGTTGCAAATGGTGACCATTGATCAGCAAACATCCCCAGTTCTGACCTTATAATGGAGGAAAGGTCATCAATGAAGCAGCTGAAGATGGTTGGGTCGAGGACACTCCCGAGGAACTCCTGCAGTGATGTCCTGGAGCTGAGATGATTGACCTCCAACCAGCACAACCATCTTCCTTTGTGCCGGGTACGACTCCAACCAGCGGAGAGTTTTCCCCGATTCTCATTAACTACAGGGTCCCTTGGTGCCACATTGGATCAAATGCTGCCCTTGAGGCAGCCACTCTCACCTCTCCTCTGGAGTCCATGTTGAACCAAGGCTGTAATGAGGTCAGGATCCTGGCGGAACCCAAACTTGTTGGTGCTGCTGATGACCCCTTCCATCAGTTTACTGATCGCGAGTAGGCTGCTGGGGCGGTAAATGGCCAGGTTGGATTTGTCCTGCTTTGTGTGTGTACAGGACATACCTGGGCAATTTTCCACCAGATGCCAGTGTTCCATCTGTACTGGAAGAGCTCAGCTAGGGGCACGGCATGTCCTGGAGCACAAGTCTTCACTGTTGCTGGAATATTATCAGGGCCCACTGCCTTTGCAGTATCCAGTCCCTTCAGCCATTTCTCGATATCACGGGAAGTGTCAAATCCAGTTTTATAATCACTCCTGTGAAGTGCTTCCAAATATATTACATTAAAGGCGCTATGTCAATGCAAATTGTTCTGACACAAGTGCTGTATCAATGAGAGACCAGGGTTTCTCCTTGTGCAGAGGAGGCAATCAGAAACACAATGGACGCTTCCATCCCCTCCCCAAACACTGGAGCCACGAGGGGAGTGTTGCCTGATGCAGCAGGCACTGGGAGTCCCCCTCCGCCCCCCCCCCCCCCCTACTCCCACAGTGCCCGAATTACTCTGTGACCTGGCATTTATTTCTTCTCTGCTTTCATCCACTTTCCTCAGTTACCCCTCATTCTCACGGATCCCAATTTCCTCTCCTGCTCCAATCCCAGTGAGAGCACAATTCCCATTCTGATCTTTGTCTGACTCACCTCCTTCCTTGTTGCGTCCAGTCCCTCAGGCAGCTCCTCGGGCTGTTTATTGATCAGTTGCTCCGCAGGGTAGGTCCGCAAGGGTCCTGTCCCGGAAGATACACCCTCATAACTTATAGAAAATTGAATTTTCTTTAAGTCCTGGAGAGGAGGTTGGGGGGGTGGGGGGTGCGAAGGAGGCAGAAAAAAAAGGGTTAAAGTAAAACATAAAACAGAATTATGTCTTGAATCCATAGAATCCCTCCAGTGCAGAAAGAGGCCATTCAGCCCATCAAGTCTGCACTGACTCTCCAAAAGAGCGTCCCACTCAGGCCTATCCCTTCCATCCTATTACCGTAACCCCATGCATTTACCTTGGCTAATTCATCGAACCCAGACACCTGTGGACACTAAGGGGCAATTTAGCATGGCCAATCCACCAAGCACCTGGAGGAAACCCACACAGACACTGGGAGAACGTGCAAACTCCACACAGACAGTGACCCAAGGCTGAAATCGAATCGGGGTCCCTGGCGCTATGAGGCAGCAGCGCTAACCACTGCGGGTTCAAGTTCCCTCCAGAGAGTTCAGCACTAATACCCCAGGCTGACAACTACAGGACTGAGGGAGTGCTGCACTGTCAGAGGTACAGTCTTTTAGATGAGATGTTAAAAGAAGGCTCGTCTACCCTCTCAGGTGGGCTTTTCTTTTTAATTCATTCACAGGATGTGGGTGTCGCCGACTAGGCCCAGCATTTATTGCCCATCCCTAATTGCCCTTGAGAAGGTGATGGTGAGCTGCCTTCTTGAACCATTGCAGTCCCTGTGGCGTAGCTACACCCACAGTGCTGTTAGGGAGGGAGTTCCAGGATTTTGACCCAGTGACAGTGAAGGAACGACGATATATTTCCAATTCAGAATGGTGAGCAACTTGGAGGGGAACCTCCAGGTGGGGGTGTTACCAGGTATCTGCTGCCCTTCTACCTTCTAGAGATGGTAGAGATTGTGGGTTTGGAAGGTGCTGTTGAAGGAGCTCACTCTTTCCCCATAATCCCACAACCTTTTTCCTTTAGAACAAAGAACAATACAGCACAGGAACAGGGCCTTCGGCCCTCCAAGCCTGCGCCGCTCCCCAGTCCAAACTAGACCATTCTTTTGTATCCCTCCATTCCCACTCTGTTCATATGGCTATCTAGATAAGTCTTAAACCTCTGTGTAAAATATGTCCTTCTGATATCGGTGTTAAACCTCCCCCCTTCGCCTTGAACCTATGACCCCTCGTGAACGTCACCACCGACCTGGGGAAAAGCTTCCCACCGTTCACCCTATCTATGCCTTTCATAATTTTATACACCTCTATTAAGTCTCCCCTCATCCTCCGTCTTTCCAGGGAGAACAACCCCAGTTTACCCAATCTCTCCTCATAACCAAGCCCCTCCATACCAGGCAACATCCTGGTAAACCTCCTCTGTACTCTCTCCAAAGCCTCCACGTCCTTCTGGTAGTGAGGCGACAAGAACTGGACGCAGTATTCCAAATGCGGCCGAACCAACGTTCTATACATCTGCAACATCAGACCCCAACTTTTATACTCTATGCCCCGTCCTATAAAGGCAAGCATGTCATATGCCTTCTTCACCACCTTCTCCACCTGTGACATCACCTTCAAGGATCTGTGGACTTGCACACCCAGGTCCCTCTGCGTATCTAAATTTAAATATTTATTTAATTCTCTTTTGAAAATTACTATTGAATCTGCTTCCATGCATCATCAGAAAGCACCTTCCAGATCACAACAGCATGTGGAGTACAAAAAAATTCAAGTCCCTCTGATGTTTTGAGATATTTATAAATCGCCGTCCTCTGGTTAGTGAATTTTTAAAAAAAAATTTATGCCATCAAAACCTTTCATGATTTTGGTACCTCTATCAGATCTGCATTTAACCTTCTCCACACCAAGCACCACCCCCTGCAGTCTCCCAAACACAAGTCCCTCGTCCCTGGCATCATTCTGGTAAATCCCACACCCTTCAAGGCCTCAACATTCTTCAAAACCAGTCCTGAAACGCTAACTCAGGTTCCTCACTCCACAGATGCTAAGTATTTTCCAGCATGTGTCTTTTGGAACCAAAAGGAGCTCCTTATGTGAATATTAAAATTCAGAGTTATTCCCCACATCCTGTTTTGCTGTGAAAAACCTGCTTACCTCCATCAGTTCATCAATAACTTGAGGATCGTCCAACTCGGTCTTCATCTCTTCATATTTTCCATCCTTAGAAAAGGAGAAATAAAGAGAGGGAAATGTGAGTATCAGAATCCAATCTCACTACTTTCCTGGTGCGGTACCGAGGGAGTGCTGCACTGTTTGGAGTGCTGTCTTTCGGGTGAAGACGTTAAGCAGAGGCCATATGTGTGTTTGCGTGGATAACAAAACTTGGAAGGATTGTAAACCATGAAGAACTTCAAAAGCACAGACGTCTTGTTGAAGTTGTACAAGACATTGGTAAGGCCACACTTGGAATACTGTGTATAGTTCTGTTCACCCTATTATAGGAAGGATATTATTAAACTAGAAAGAGTGAAGGGAAGATTTACTAGGGTGCTACCAGGACTTGATGGTTTGAGTTATAAAGAGAGGCTGGATAGACTGGGACTTTTCTTTGCTGGAGCATAGGAGGCGGAGGGGTGATCTTAGAGGCCTGTAAAATAATGAGGGGCATAGATAAGGTAGATAGTCAATATCTTTTCCCAAAGGTAGGGGAGTCTAAAACTAGAGGGCATAGGTTTAAGGTGAGAGGGGAGACACAAAAAAGGGTCCAGAGGGGCAATTTGTTCCACACAGAGAGTGGTGAGTGTCTGGAACAAGCTGCCAGAGGTAGTAGTAGAGGTGGGTACAATTTTGTCTTTTAAAAAGCATTTAGACAGTTACATGAGTAAGATGGGTATAGAGGGATATGGACCAAACGCAGGCAATTGGGAAAAGCTTAGTGAGTAAAAACTGGGTGGCATGGACAAGTAGGGCCGAAAGGCCTGTTTCCATGGTGTAAACCTCTATCACGCTAAACCGGTGAAGTGACAGATAAAGTTCAATGCAGAGAAATGCGAGGAGATTAATCTTGGTCGGAAGAACATTAGGGCAAAAAGGGATAAAAATCTTTAAGGGGGGGGGGTGCAGGAGCAGAGGGAGCTGGGTGTATCTGTGCACAGATCACTGAAGGTGGCAGCACAGGTGGAGAGAGCAGTTAATGAAGCTTATAGTATCCTGGGCTTTATTAATAGGAGCAGAGTACAAGAGCAAGGAGGTTATGCTGAACTTACACAAGACACTAGTTAGACCTCAGCTGGAATGTTGTGTACAGTTCTGGGTGTCGTGCTATAGGAAGGATGTGAATGTATTGGGGCGAGTGCTGAAGAGGTTTGCAAGAATGGTTCCAGGGATGAGAAACTTCAGTTATGAGGATGGATTGGAGAGGTTGCGACTGCTCTCCTTGGAGAGAAGGCGGCTAAGAGGAGATTTGATAGAGATGGTCAAAATCATGAGGGGGCTGGACAGAGCAGAGAGGGAGGAACGGTTCCCACTCGTAAAAGAATCAAGAACAAGAGAGAGCACAGATTTAAAGTAATTGGCAAAAGAAGCAAGTGTGATGTGAGAAAAAGCTTTTCCACCTCGCGAGTGTTTTGGGTCTGGAATGCACTGCCTGGAAGTGTGGTGGAGGCAGGTTTAATTGAGGCATTCAAGAGGGCATTGGATGATTTGAACAATGTGCAGGGGTCCGGGGAAAAGGCAGGGGAACGGCATCAAGTCATGATGCTTATTTGGGGAGCTGGTGCAGACACGATGGGCCAAATGGCCTCATCTGGACCGTAACAATTCTGTGAAAGATCCCAGGGCTAGGATTTCAAAGAAGAACGGTGGAATCCTCCGGTATCCTGGAACCATATTTCTCTCAACCAATGCAATTGTTAAACGACATTCTGGTTATTTAGATCACGGTTGTCTGCAGGGGGCTGCTGCAGAATTGTGAAGTGCTGTGTGACATCCTGAGATCATGAAAGGCGCTATCCTTTTCTTTCAAAATTCATTACATTCTCCCAGAAATAGGTTGGCTGCTGCGATGGCCAGAAAGACATTTTCTTACATCTTCCTGCCTAGGAGACCATTCGGCCCACCGTGTCTGTGGTGACAGACTCACAATTACTCCCACTCCCCCTGCCATTTTCCCCATAACCCTACAGATCCACCCTTTTCAAATATTATCCAATTTCTTTTTTGAAAGTAATTATTGAATCTGCTTCCAATGCATCTTAGATTACTCCCGTGTAAAAACCAAAATAAAAAGAAATCTCCTGGCTTTTATGCTTATTATTTTTAATCCGAGTCCTTTCGTTTCCCTTCGGATATAGAAACTGGTTCACTGTACCCATCATCAGTAACCCACTACCTTCTCTGCTCCAGGAACAATTCCAGGTTTGAGTCCCTCACCCCTGAAACTGTTCTAGTAAATTCCTCTTGCATCCTCTCCAAGGCCCCCTCATCCTCCCTGAAGGAGTGGTGCCCAGAATGGGACAACGCTCTAGCAGAGGTCTAATCAGTGATGTCAAAAAGGTTTAGCACGGCCCCTTTTGCTCGTTTACTCCAAGCCTCCAGTTGGAATCCTTACAGTGCGGAAGGAGGCCATTCAGCCCATCGAGCCTGCACCAACAACAATCCCACCCAGGCCCTATCCCTGTAACCCAATATATTCATCCTGCTAATCCCCCTGACACTAATGGACAAATTATCATGGCCAATCCACCTAACTCGCACACCTTTGGACTGTGGGAGGAAACTGGAGCACCTAGAGAAAACCCACACAGACACGAGGAGAATGTGCAGACTCTGCACAGACAGCAACCCAAGCAGGGAATTGAACCTCGGTCCTTGGCACTGTGAGGCAGCAGTGCTAACCACTGTGCCACCTATATATAGCCAAGTTTACTCTACACCTTTGAATGGCCATACCGCCATATTCATATAGATCTGTCCTGATCCAGGTCTCTGTTCCTGCACCTTGCCCCCTTTGGTTCCTTTCCATGAATATGCTCAATGACTGAGGATCTGCAGTCCACTGGGGTAGAGAATTTTGAAAACCCACAACCCTCTGATCGAAGGAAGTTCTCATCCCAGTCCCAGATGCTTAATGTCTTACCCGGAGACCGCAGGCCCTTGCTTTAGATTCACCAGCCTGGAGGATGATGATATTTATCCTGTCAAGCCCCCTTAGCAATGTGTACATTTCAATGAGATCAGGCCTCATTCTCAATGCCAGCGGAAAAAGGCCCATTTTAGTCAATTTCTCCTCAGAGAGAGTTTATTAGTTGGCTATCAGTCTGGGAGAATCATTGCTGCACCTCCTCAAAGTATATCATAAGGAAGGGAGACCGAAACGCTACACTATTCCAACTGCGGTCTCATTAAACCCTGTGCAATTGGAGCAAGACTCCCTTATTCTTGTACTCAACCCCTTTGCAATAATGGCTAACGTGTAGCATTGGGATTGGTTAAAAATAAGGGGTTGCTCATTTAAGACAGAGGAGACGACATTTCTTTTCCTGAGGGTCACTAGTCGTTTTGGCTTTTCAGGAAGAGATTCTTTGAAAACATTAAAGGCAGAACGAGATAGATTCTTGATTAAAAAGGTGAAAGGTTATTGGGGGTTGGTAGGAATGTGGGGTTGAGATTACAATCAGATCAGCCATGATCTTATTGAATGGTGGAGAAGGCTCGAGGGGCCTACTCCTCATATCTAACCTCTTGCTGAATGTGCGGGGTTACGGGGAGTTTCAGTAGGAAAGCTGCTCTGACGAGAGCTAGCAAAGACAAGACAGGCCAAACGGCCTCCTTTTCTGTTGTAACCATTTCCGAGCTAGCTGGAAACTAAATCGCTTGATGTTGGGAATCCTGCAAGCATGGTTTACTTGAGAAAGGCTATACTGGCACTGGAGGGGGTGCAGAAGAGATTGATTCCGGAGTTGAGAGGGTTGGCTTATGAGGAGAGATTGAGACTATACTCATTGGAATTCCGAAGAACGAGGGGAGATCTTATAGAAACAGATAAGATTATGAAGGGAATAGATAAGATAGAAGCAGGGAGGTTCTTTCCACTGGAACAAAGGAGCATGGCCTCAAAATAATGGGGAGCAATTTTGGACCGAGTGGAGGAGGAACTTTTTCACCCAAAAGGTTGTGAATCTGTGGAATTCCCTGCCCAGTGAAGCAGTTGAGGCTACCTCATTGAATGTTTTTAAGGCAAGGATAGATAGATTTTTGCATAATAAAGGAATTAAGGGTTATGGTGAGCGGGCGGGTAAGTGGAGCCGAGTCCACGAAAAGATCAGCCATGATCTTATTGAATGGCGGAGCAGGCTCGAGGGGCCAGATGGCCAACTCCTGCTCCTAGTTGTTAGGTTCTTATGGATTAGATACAACACCACCTACTTACATTCCACAGAAATTGATCCCAGCCCATGAACCAGCCAGTGAAAGTTGGGGGCTCAAAGCCTTGCTTGACGATTACGATTGGGGTGTCAGTGTCACGCTTGCATGGATGGGTGTCAAAGTATTCCTGTGCAATGACAATAGAATTCTTCTTCTCGTTTTCATTGGCTCCTTTACCGATCCACAGAAAAATCTGCCAAGTGAGAAAAGAGAACATTTAGCTTCCAACTCAAACAAGACTGGGCCTCTTTTCTCTGGAGACCCAATCATAGAAACCCTACAGAAGGGGGCCATTTGGCCCATTGAGTCTGCACCGACAACAATCCCACCCAGGCCCGATCCCCGTAACCTCTCATATTTACCCCGCTAACCTACGCATCCTGGAACACTAAGGGGCAATTTAGCACGGCCAATCCACCTAACCAGCACATCTTTAGATTGTGGGAGAAAACCGGAGCATCCGGAGGAAACCCCATGCAGACAGGGGAGAACGTGCAAACTCCATGCAGACGGTGACCCAAGCCAGGAATTGAAACTGGGTCCCTGGCACTGAGGCAGCAGCGCTAACTATTGTGCGGAGGTCTCGAATATTACGGAGGGGTCAGATGGGATAGACAGAGATATGATGTAGTAGCTTGGCAGTCCAAAACTAAGGGTAATTAACTCCAAGATAGTTACCAATAAATCTGATAGGAAATTCAGAAGCTTCTTTACCCAGAGAATGATGAGAATGTGGAATTTGCTACCTCAGCAAATGGGTAAAAAGAACAGATACATTTCAGGGGAAACTGGAAAAAACACACCAGGGAGAAAGAAATGGAAGGATATGCAAATAGGATGAGACGAGAAGGATGGCAGGAGGCTTGTATGAAACATGAACATAGACCAGTTGGGCCAAAGGGTCTGTCCCTGGGTATATGTTGATGGGGGAAGGGGGAAACATACAGCATAAGCCACTGTACAGCACTATTTGGGTCCATGTTTGTACCAGGCAAGTAGCAACCATCATAGAATCCTTACAGTGTAGAAGGAGGCCATTCAGCCCATCAGATCTGCACTAACTATGACAGAATACCATCCAGGCCCTTTCCCATAACCCCACAAATCCCCCTAACCTATACATCTTGGGACACTAAGGGGCAGTTTACCATGGCCAATTCACCTAACCTACAAATCTTGGGGCACTAAGGGGCAATTTACCATGGCCAACCTACCTGACCTGCACATCTTTGTGGAGTGTGGGAGGAATCCGGAGCACCCGGAGGAAACCCACACAGACACGGGAAGAATGTGCAAACTCCACACAGTCAGTGACTCACAGCCGGAATTGAACCTGGGTCCCTGGCACTGTGAAGCAGCAGTGCTAACCACTGTGCCACCCGGCTATGCTTCATAATGGAAGGTGGAAGAGAGATATGGACAGGGGGTAGGCAAATAGGTACTTCCAATGGGATTGTGGCTGATGTACATCTTCTACCTGCTTTTGCATCCCCAATAACCCTCACCCAACAAAATAAAAACCTAGCAATCTGTAATTATTGATGGAGACAATAAATAAAACACAAACTGGCTGGGAGATTCCAATATGGGCTGCACGATCCTTATAGCTGCTTCCACACTGTATCCAACAAACTCCAGCACTGACCCAAGACCAGAACTCCAAACTAATTGCAGGGATGAGATCTCACGCGTGACATTATAATTGTTTATTTCATAAACCTCTTCCCAGGTGTCCAACAGCATGACATCAGAATCATCGAGGTCTTCCTGGGTGAAATCCCCAATCTCCGTGGCAACAAAGCACCCGGTCTGGTTGGAGCATTCAAACAGGCGTGGAACAATAGCATCAAACTCCTCTTGTAGCCTGAAATGAAAAGCGTCACTGGTAATTGCAAGAGTAACTGAGAGATCCGTCACCCTGTTTGCTTCAGTCTCCACTCACCGGAGGAAGGAGCAGTGCTCCGAAAGCTCGTGATTCCAAATAAACCTATTGGACTTTAACCTGGTGTTGTGAGACTTCTTACCGTGCTTCAGTCTATGCAACGACTTAGTTTTAAGATATTTCTGCCGATGCAACTGACTCCGACTGCATGTACCATCAGAAGGCGAGAGGTCAACTAAAAATTGACCGCATTCCTGAAGGGTACACAATGCAGGCAAACAAGTTTTCCACAACAGCAGCTGCAAGGATTGTTTTTCTACGACAGAGACAGACTGTGAAAAACATTTCCAATAACGAGATAATGGTTGAAATATAGTTTGGATTTTAGCGTGCGTGTGTTTTCTCAGTTTGAGATCTGTTCGGGTTCAGTACAGGGGGCCTGGCAGCAGAAGCCAGTCTCCAAATTTGCTTTTGTCATGTTAATCTTTTTAAAGTTCTGTTCAATAAAAGGAAAACCATTTTACAACTCGTATCAGTGCTGTCCCCGTGTCGATTCAAACAAATGAATAGACCCAATAGTATCATCTTTACTGTCCATTTGTCCTAATCCAAAAGGAACAGGAGGCCATTCAGCCCCTCAGTCATGCTCCACCAATCAGTGGGATGGTGACCATGGCTGATCTGTGCCTCAACTCCAATAACCAACCTTAGATTTGTATTCCTCACCATCTTTACCCAAGAAAAGAGAAGTTCTAATTGACCCCCTGTAGGATGAGGGGGGATGATTCCAACTTTTCATGATCTTTTAAGCCATGAATGTTCTCCTGGATTTTACTCCTGACTGGCTCACATGTGGCCTGCCAGAGGAAATAGTTTCTGCATATTGTAGCCAGTGGGCTATTGTCGAATGCAAAAATGGCCTAGCAAAGGATAGGGCATTGCTATGGCTTGATGGAAAATATGGCTAACTTCGAGACATAAGGTTTTAACTCCAGCTGAGCACGTGGGCTGCTCAATGGGTGATAGTTTCATTCTAAATCGATCAAATGGACAGAAAGCAGATACAAATGGCACTGCGCCAAGATCTTAGGACACTGCCCTAAGGCCAGGCAGCCTATAAGAAACCAGCTTGGATGAGCTTCAAGTTTTTAGGTGTCCAGATCACCAACAACCTGTCCTGGGCCCCCGTGCTGGCACTATAGATAAGAAAACCCACCAATGCCTTTATTTTCTCAGAAGACAAAGGAAATTTGGCACATCAGCTATGACTCTCACCAACTTTTACAGATGCACCATTGAAAGCATTCTTTCTGGTTGTACCGTAGCTTGGTATGGCTCCTGCTCTGACCAAGACCACAAGGAACTACAAAAGGTCATGACTATAGCCCAGTCCATCACGCAAACCAGCCTTCCATCTTCCCACTGCCTCGGCAAAGCAGCCAGCATAATCAAGGACCCCACACCCCCAAGACATACTCTTCCACCTTCTTCTGTTGAGAAAAAGATACAAAAGTCTGAGGACACGTACCAACCGACTCAAGAACAGCTTCTTCCCTGCTGCCATCAGACTTTTGAATGGACCTACCTCACATTAAGTTGATCTTTCTCTACACCCTAGCTATGACTGTAACACCACATTCTGCACTCTCTCTCCTTTCCTTCTCTATGAACAGTATGCTTTGTCTGTATAGCACGCACGAAACAATACTTTTTACTGTATACTAATACATGTGACAATAATAAATCAAAAATATGCCTACGATAGGCCTGCATGTGTTTATGCCAGCCTCAAAGAACAAGTACTGGTGTTTCATAGAAACACTACAGCACAAAACAGGCCCTTCAGCCCCACAAGTTGTGCTGAACATATCCCTACCTTTTAGGCCTACCTATAACTCTCCATCCTATTAAGTCCCATGTACTCATCCAGGAATCTCTTCAAAGACCCTATTGAGTTTGCCTCCACCACCACTGACGGCAGCCGATTCCACTCGCCCACCACCCTCTGTGTGAAAAACTTCCCCCTAACATTTCCCCTGTACCTACCCCCCAGCACCTTAAACCGGTGTCCTCTCGTAGCAGCCATTTCCACCCTGGGAAAAATCCTCAGAGTCCACCCGATCTATGCCTCTCAACATCTTGTATACCTCTATTAGGTCTCCTCTCATCCTACATCTCTCCAAGGAGAAAAGACTGAGCTCCCTCAGCCTATCCTCATAAGGCATGCCACTCAATCCAGGCAACATCCTTGTAAATCACCTCTGCACCCTTTCAATCTTTTCCACATCCTTCCTATAGTGAGGCGACCAGAACTGAGCACAGTACTCCAAGTGGGGTCTGACAAGGGTCTTATATAGCTGCATCATTATCCCCGGACTCCTAAACTCAATCCCTCGATTGATAAAGGCCAGCACACCATACGCCTTCTTAACCACCTCCTCCACCTGCGGGGCCGATTTTGGAGTCCTATGGACCCAGACCCCAAGGTCCCTTCTGATCCTCGACAGTTTCAAAGAACAGAATCCACAGAAGAAAGAATGAACCTCAAGCTTGATGAATTTGGACCCCTCTTCATGCCTGTCCAGTACAAGTGGATAGAGAAATCCCTACGGGTCAGATGTGTATAGTAATTAAAATCTATGTTTGTAAAATTATAGAGTTACAGGGGAATAGAAGCATTGATTTGTGATAGTGATAGTGAGAGAGAGAGAGAGAGAGAGAGAGAGAGAGAGTCATCTTGTAACAGTCATTATTTAAAGTTTTGTTACATTTTCCTAATAAGGTGTGATTTGATTTAAAGATGAAGCTTTTGGGTCGATCAATTAACCGGAGCAAGGGTCTCGGTTAACACCCATCAAATTCTTTAAAAAAAATATGAAACACCTCAAATCAGACCACCTCCCAAAATTCTAAACTCGTGAATAAGGTCCTGGTACAAAACAACCCCGTCCACCAAAATCAGATCTTCATTCGGGTTAATGTCAGTGGCAAGGTGGCGTTCCGCCTGATCACATCTTTCATGACTTGGCATCAAGTTATTCCCGAACTACGGTTCAAGGATCAGTTTGACAAGGTGATATTGTTGAATACATAATTCCCTTTTTGTGATGTAGTCGAGGTTGTAGCCATAGGATCAAGGTATAAAATGATTAATAAAGCCACCGCAGTCGTCGACAGGAATGCTGCCCTGGGTGTGATTAACAGCAAAACACGTTTCTAAAATTGTATTTCTACATCAGCACCGTTTGATTCATCCCAAAGTGCTTTAACTTCAAGGGACGTTTGAAGTCATTGTTATAACGTGGGATCTTGCTGTTTGCGTTTCCTACTATTGGGAAGTTGGGGAGAGTAATTGTAGATTGGGAGGTAGGAAGTTAGAATTTGCAGTTTGTAAAATGCGGGAGTGGGGAAAGCATTGCGTGGTCCCGTTAAAAGATGGTGCTTTTTCTGTGCTTAGAGATTTAAAAAAATGCAAGTACACAGAGAACCCAGACTGAAACATTTGTATCGAAAGGCCAAGCAGCAGTTTTTAACCAAGGCAACAGGCTTTTGAATTTAGCCAATCAATTTGAATCAGGCACTTAGATACCAAAAACCTATTAAATTTAAATCTGATGGTTTTGACAACCTAGGACTAATCCTATCGTGGGAAATATTGATATGTCATGACGGGTATAAAAGAAGGGGACAGTGGGACAAAGAGTAGAGCAACTGCCACCTGCCAGAGCCAACAGCCCTCTCTCAAGGGAGAGAATCTCTGGCTCTCAGCTTCATCTGTGTCTTAGGGAAAAGCACCATCTAGATAACAAAGGTACCAAAGAGGAGAGAAGCTCCAGACAGAAGAATCAACAGAGAAGGCCCAGAATATTCCAGAAGACACAAAACCTGACTGTAATTAGAGTGACTAAATTCTATTTTGTTAACGAGTGGGAATTGGATTTATTTGAACAGCATACCCAGTAGAATCTTGTTTTATTCGAGAATAGTTAGAAGGGATTTATTTGGTTTGTTAATAGTTTAGTTAATTTGCTCACCGTTAGATGAATGAATTGTTACGTGTTGATTTTAGAGAGTGTGTCAGGGATTTATTTTGTATTTAACCACTAGAAGTTGCTGAAGAGCAGGTCACTGAAACATAGAAGATAGGAGCAGGGGGGAGGCCATTCAGCCCTTCGAGCCTGCTCCACCATTCATCACCATCATAGCTGATCATAGAATCATAGAAACTCTACAGTGCAGAAAGAGGCCATTTGGCCCATCGAGTCTGCACCGACCACAATCCCACCCAGGCCCTACTCCCATATCCCTACATATTTACCCGCTAATCCCTCTAACCTACACATCTCAGGACACTAAGGGGCAATTTTTTAAGCACGGCCAATCAATCTAACCCGCACATCTTTGGACTGTGGGAGGAAACCAGAGCACCCGGAGGAAACCCACGCAAACACGAGGAGAATGTGCAAACTCCACACAGACAGTGGCCCAAGCCGGGAATTGAACCCAGGTCCCTGGCGCTGTGAAGCAGCAGTGCTTCCAACTCAATAGCCTAATCCTGCTTTTTCCCCCCCCCCCCCATAACCTTTGATCCCATTCACTCCTAGTGCTATATCCAGCCGCCTCTTCAATACATTCAATGTTTTGGCATCAACTACTTCCTGTGGTAATGAATTCCACAGGCTCACCACTCTTTGGGTGGTGAAGAAACGTCTCCTCATTTCCGTCCTAAATGGTCTACCTCAAATCCTCAGACTGTGACCCCTCATCTGGGCTCCCCCCACCATCGGGAATATCCTCCCTGCATCTACCCTGTTTAGTCCGGTTAGAATTTTATAAATCCTCTGTGAGATTCCCCCCTCATTCGTCTGAATTCCAGCGAAAGAAATTCTAACCTGGTCAATCTCTCCTCATATATCAGTCCCGCCATCCCTGGAACCAGCCTGGGAAACCTTCCCTGCACTCCCTCGAGAGCAAGAACATCCTTCCTCAGAAAAGGAGACCAAAGCTGCACACAATGTTCTAGGTGTGGCCTCACCAAGGCCCTGTATAGTTGCAACAACACATTCCTGCTCCTGTACTCGAAACCTCTCGCAATGAAGGCCAACATACCATTTGCCTTCTTTACCGCCTGCTGCCCCTGCATGCTTACCTTCAGCGACTGGTGCACAAGGACCCTCAGGTTCCGCTGCACACTCCCCTCTCCCAATTTAGCGCCATTCAGGTCACACCACTTCACACACACACACACACTTTTTACAGATTATAGGGCGAGGTATTCCTCTTTGGCTGTTAGTTCTCAGAGGGGGATCTACCTCTGCTTTATAACAGCTACAAGCAGCAATGTGGTAAGTGACCAGGTCGTTTGTAAACATATTGGACCCTTCCTGATCTTCAAAATAACGTGATCTTGCCTGATGCCACCCACCCGAAAGAGCAGACAAAACCTCGGGTTTAAAAGCTGCACAAGAAAGATGGCTGCTCCAAAAAATGCACATCTTCCTCAGTGCCATTGAGAGAGGGAGTGGCAAGCGTGATTCCTGCTGGACAGACTTGCTCAAATATTGTCAGAGTGGCCTTGCCCTCAGCAGGCAAGGGGTGTACCTTTTACCGTTGGCATATGGTCCCTTCCCTCCAAGAGATACCCAGAAGTCAGCAGGTTCTTGGCCCTCATACACGCTTTGCTTATCCTTCCTGGAGATGATGTCAGCCACACTCTTGGCAACCTCTCTCTCGTCACCACTGCACCCCTACAGCAGAAGAGTGAAGAGGAAAGTGAAGGTGATACAAACTTGACCTTCTTACTCATTTTATTGTTAATATTCTTCCCTTCATCCTAAGGAAGGCATCACAAATTTTCATTTAGTCCACGAAGCCTCCATTTCTAAAAGGTGGCAGGGTGGGAATTTACATTGGGGTGAATGAATAAATTGCCAGCATCCCTTCGTAGATGAGGCAGGGTGGGGAAAATGCCAATTATGTAAGAATAATCCCCCCACCCCGCCACCAGGAGCATCCAATGCATTGAAAGGATTGTGCGTGTTACGTGATGCAAGCGTTGACTCCACAAAGTGAGTGAGGAAGACAATGAGAGTTTTTTCCTCAATCAACATTGGTCTTCACCTTGGCCGGCAGGCTCGTGACTTGCTCATTTTCAAATTCACAAGTCTAGTTGATTCAGTATTCATTCCACATCCCACCCTCCATCATCACCTTCCTCCCATTTAATCAGGCCAGGTGTACCAGGATATAAACTCACTCCCACTTGTGGCGGATGGATTACAGCTTGTTTGAAGGGACTAAATTAAGGGAAACATAAAAAAATATGAAGAGTCACATTTGGAATCAAAACTGTTTCTCTCGCCACCAGATGCTGAATCGTTCCAGCATTTCCTGGGTTTATGTAAGACATCGGTGTTATGGTTCAGGTCAGAAACTCCAAAGTTATTTATGGAGCCCACCTGAATCTTGAATTTGGCCAGGATAAGCACAAGATGCTTCACTTCAGGTACAATTCAAATGACCCAGTAGGGAGCTTTATCAAACAAATAATATAGTTAACATGTATATTAAAAAAATTAGCAAGAACTTTAATCAATACAAACAAGAAACAAAATAACCACGATAACGTCTAACCCTTAAGTATCTCTGATGTATTCCAATTAAAACCAAAACCCATAAACAGCAAAAACCCTGTTCACAGGTTTAACAGCACAGACTACTGCTCACGTGATAATTAAAACTTGAGTCCTTTGGTTGAAGTCCGCACTTCTGTGGATTCACTCCGAACAGTTTGAGAATCAGACAGCTTCCCAAAGCACCAGAGAGACTCCAGTCCAGCCCCCAACAACAGCAAACTTCTACCCTTCAGGAAAACAAGATCTGAGAATCATAGAATCCTACAGTGCAGAAGGAGGCCATTCAGCCCATCGAGTCTGCACCGACCACAATCCCACCCAGGCCCTATCCCCATAACCCCACGCATTGGCCCCAGCTAATCCCCCTGAAACTAGGGCAATTTAGCGTGGCCAATCTATCTAACCCGCACATCTTTCGGACTGTGGGAGGAAACCGGAGCACCCGGAGGAAACCCACACCGACACAGGAAGAATGTGCAGACTCTGCACATGGTGACCCACGCCGGGAATTGAACCCGGGTCCCTGGCGCTGTGAGGCAGCAGTGCTAACCACCGTGCCACCTTGTTACCCTAAATTTGAATGCACATCTCATTTTACTTTCCTGGAACAGACATTTTTTTCTGGTGTGAAAGAATTCTTCCACAAATCAATCATGCATCGCCATCACCTGCTTTCTGAACTTAATGTGGAGATGCCGGCGTTGGACTGGGGTGGGCACAGTAAGAAGTCTCTCAACACCAGGTTAAAGTCCAACAGGTTTATTTGGTAGCAAATACCATAAGCTTTCGGAGCACAGCTCCTTCGTCAGATGGAGTGGAAATCTGTTCTCCAACAGTGCACAGACACAACTGATTTCTGTGTCTGTGCACTGTTGGAGAACAGATATCCACTCCATCTGACGAAGGAGCTGTGCTCCGAAAGCTTATGGTATTTGCTACCAAATAAACCTGTTGGACTTTAACCTGGTGTTGAGAGACTTCTTACTGTTCTGAACTTAAGCCAAGGACTTTGTCAAATGACACTTTTTCCAGAACTGCCCTAGCTTAACCCAACATGAGCTGTTACTTCCATTAACAGCTTTGGCTGGTTTTCAGCTAACCAGCAGAAATTTTCAGAAACAGCAGGGAGGAGGAGGAAAACCCTTCTTTTTAAGCTTGCTGTCCCTTCTAAAACCCAACTGAAACCAAAAATAACTCTCGTCACCGGACCTCCTCCCACCAATGGCATCACTCAAGGCTGTGAACATGGGACACACCGACAGAGATCATGTTTTTATTAAAAAACCCTTTCTTAAAAAAGGTACACTGCCACCACATGGGAATGACTATTGGACCCCAATGTTAGAGCCGAGAGAGAGTCTGAAGCATTCTCACCTTCCCATACCACAGAAAGCAACGATCACTCGTCTTCAGCACAAAGACATCATTGGAATTGAGGGAAGCAGAGCGTGCTGGGACTTCAAATGTCTTGGTGTTGTATTCATTCTCACCACGAACTTGGAAGAGATGCATGGGGGCATCTTGTTCCTTCTCTGCGTCGATGTAACTCCCCTGAAAAAAAGATACCAGATATTGTTTTAAAGTTTATTTCATAGAAATCATAGAAACCCTACAGTGCAGAAGGAGGCCATTCGGCCCATTGAGTCTGCACCGACCACAATCCCACCCAGGCCCCACCCCCACATATTTACCCGCTAATCCCTCTAACCTATGCATCTCAGGACTCTAAGGGGCAATTTTTAACCTGGCCAATCAACCTAACCCGCACATCTTTGGACTGTGGGAGGAAACCGGAGCACCCGGAGGAAACCCACGCAGACACGAGGAGAATGTGCAAACTCCACACAGACAGTGACCCAAGCCGGGAAGCGAACCCAGGTCCCTGGAGCTGTGAAGCAGCAGCGCTAACCACTGTGCTGCCGTGCCGCCCAATTTATTAATGTAAGCCTACTTGTGACACTAACATTGCAATGAAGTTACTGTGAAAATCCCCTAGTCGCCACTGGCGCCTGTTTGGGTACACTGAGGGAGAATTTAGCATGGCGAATGCACCAACCAGCACGTCTTTCAGACTGTGGGAGGAAACCCACGCAGACACGGGGAGGACATGCAGACTCTGCATAGACAGTGACCCAAGCCAGGAATTGAACCCGGGTCCCTGGTGCTGTGCTCCAAACCACAAGGTATATAAAGCCAGACAAGACCCCAACAATTTTCTAACCCAAAGAGAAAATGCTGGAAAATCTCAGCAGGTCTGGCAGCATCTGTATGGAGAGAAAAGAACTGATGTTTCGAGTCCAGATGACCCTTTGTCAAATTTTCTAACAATTTCCAACACATTTCTACTTTGGCATAAATGGTGAGTGATTCTGCTGAGAAATTAGGAATCTTTAATCAAAACCAGTTTAATTCATAATATAACAAAATGAAGCAGGAGAAGTGAATATAGGTTATGACGGAGAGGATCTGGAGTCAGGTCCAAAAGGTCAGTGGATGTTCGAGACCGGTTCTATTTCTGGAACGTCACTGCAGAAAGACTGCGCACATCCAAACCCAAGTTTCCTGCCCTTCGCCCACCATACCCCACTTACCTCAAAAACTAGAAGTTTGCCTTTGAAAATGGCAAACAAGTGTTGCGGTTCTTTCCCCATGGTGACACGGACTTGTACAGGCTCCCCATTGTACTGTTGGTCAAGGCTAACGGCCTGGTAGGCAGAGGCTGTGATGTCACTCTGACTAGCGTGCTTACCCTGAAAGAAAACAGAAGGCAAAACCCGATCAAAATGTCCTTGTGTCTTCCCAATGAAGCTTACGGCACCTCACATACCTTCCATATTAGATGGATAAGAAGATGAAGCAGGAACAAGAGTAGGCCCTCAGCCTGCTCTGCTATTGCGTGAGATCGTGGCCAATCTTCAACATCCAATGTTCACTTTACAAGCACAATAAGAAGCCTCACAGCACCAGGTTAAAGTCCAACAGATGTATTTGGAATCACGAGCTTTCAGAGCGCTGCTCCTTCCTCAGGTACAGACTCACCCGAGGAAGGAGCAGCGCTCCGAAAGCTTGTGATTCCAATTAAATCTGTTGGACTTTAACCTGGTGTTGAGACTTCTTACTGTGCCCACCCCAGTCCAACGCCGCATCTCCACATCACTTCAACAAGGAGTGATTACACAAGCTAGGATTGCCTCAAACTTAGAACATTTAAATGGGGCTATTTGATTCACAATATTATTCTATTTATAAACCCCTTGATTAGATTCCAGTCTGTAACTCACTCCCGGGTATCTGTTATTCTATATATAAACCACCCTGAACCCCTCGATTAGATTCCAGTCTGTAACTCACTTCCAGGTATCTGTTATTCTATATATAAACCCCCCCCAAACCCCTCGATTAAATTCCAGTCTGTAACTCACTCCCAGGTATCTGTTATTCTATATATAAACCAACTGGAACCCCTCGATTAGTTTCCAGTCTGTAACTCACTCCCAGGTATCTGTTATTCTATATATAAACCCCCCCCAAACCCCTCGATTAAATTCCAGTCTGTAACTCACTCCCAGGTATCTGTTATTCTATATATAAACCAACTGGAACCCCTCGATTAGTTTCCAGTCTGTAACTCACTCCCAGGTATCTGTTATTCTATATATAAACCAACTGGAACCCCTCGATTAGTTTCCAGTCTGTAACTCACTCCCAGGTATCTGTTATTCTATATATAAACCCCCCCAAACCCCTCGCTTAGATCCCAGTCTGTAACTCACTCCCGGGTATCTGTTGTTCTATATATAAACCCCCCCAAACCCCTCGATTATATTCCAGTCTGTAACTCACTCCCGGGTATCTGTTATTCTATATATAAACCCCCCCAAACCCCTCGCTTAGATTCCAGTCTGTAACTCACTCCCAGGTATCTGTTATTCTATATATAAACCCCCCCAAACCCCTCGCTTAGATTCCAGTCTGTAACTCACTCCCGGGTATCTGTTATTCTATATATAAACCACCCCGAACCCCTCGATTAGTTTCCCTTACTCACTCCCAGATGAAATTAGAGTTATAAAGGGTGCAGTGTGACACGGACCTGCCAGATGTAGAGGATGTGATGGAGCTTGTTGCTGATAGCGTAAGTGTACAGAACCAGGTAGCAGTTTGCACTGTAGAAACGGCCATGCTTCCTCTTCTCTATAGGCTTCAGCTCCAGATCCTCAATCACCCACTCCTGGAAGCAGATCAGATTGGTCAGTGAGGGCAGAGAGATTGCAGATTTCATTTGCATCCTGGCTTGCAGGAGGCAGGGATAGTGGGATTATCCTGAGGCAGTGGGAAGTGAAGACAGAGTCAATGGATGGGAGGCTGGTTTGCGTGATGGATTGGGCTATGTTCACGAGCTTTTGTAGTTCCTTGCGGTCTTGGGCAGAGCAGGAGCCCATACCAAGCTGTGATACAACCAGAAAGAACGCTTTCTATGGTGCATCTGTAAAAGTTGGAGAGAGTCATTGCTGACGGGCCAAATTTCCTTAGTCTAAGTAGAGGCATTGGTGGGCTTTCTTAACTATAGTGTCAGCACGGTAGCACAGTGGTTAGCACTGCTGCTTCACAGCTCCAGGGACCTGGGTTCGATTCCCGGCTTGGGTCACTGTCTGTGTGGAGTTTGCACATTCTCCTCATGTCTGCGTGGGTTTCCTCCGGGTGCTCCGGTTTCCTCCCACAGTCCAAAGATGTGCAGGTTAGGTTGACTGGCCATGCTAAAATTGCCCCTTAGAGTCCTGAGATGTCTAGGTTAGAGGGATTAGTGGGTAAAATATGTAGGGATATGGGGGTAGGGCCTGGGTGGAATTGTGGTTGGTGCAGACTTGATGGGCCGAAGGGCCTCTTTCTGCACTGTAGGGTATCTATCTATCAAGCATGGGGGGGGGGGGATCAGGACAGGTTGTTGGTGATCTGGACACCTAAAAACTTGAAGGATCTCTGGGGCAGACAGAAAAAGTGGCAAATCTAAATCATTTACAGACCAGTGATTGGAGGGAAGGAAGCCCCATGTCTCTTACCCCTCCCCATTCCAAGCATCAGGTCATATTCAGTGATGCACCATCAACCGAGCAAAGGCTAGTTTGTATGCAAGAACAAATAGGCTTTTATTTGCAAACGACTTGGAGCACACCCATGCCGATGAACTGGTCCAGACTGAGGCAGGGGGGTGGGGAGCAGTCGCCTTTATACCTGGACCAGGGGCAGGGGGGGGGGGGGGGGTGAAAGAGGAGTCTCGGGTAGGGCTGGCAGGGATGTGTCCAGGCATGTCACATATACAGGTAATAAGCTAACAGTGGTTTACCACATTCAGCATGTTTAATTAGTGACACTAAACCCATTGTTGAACAGACAGTGCCGGTTTGGAAAGTTGGACTAACCAAAGAGGTGATAAGTGCTGAAAAAAATGAGCAGCCAACCCAATCCTCGGTGACACGTACCAAAGCGACTGACACGAAAAACTAGGGAAATAAAAGCAAATTACTGCGCATGCTGGAATCTGAAACAAAAACAGAAAACCCACAATGCTGGAAAATCTCAGCAGGTCTGGCAACACCTGTGGAGAGAGAATAGAGCCAGCGTTTCTCGAGTCTGGATGACCCTTGGTCACAAGCTATGGAATGTGTTCCCTTGTTGAAAGTTAGAAAAAGTAGGAGAACCACGAGAAAAACTCTGGAATCCCATTGCCACTATCCCTCGCCACAGCCACACCAAAGTAAATGTGTGATGGAGTCGAGGAGATAAAACACCATTCCACAAGATTATAGAATGGATAAATTACAGTCAGGCCAATCCCCTACCCAAAAACTCATTAGTCTGTAAGTGAATTTAATTGATTCAACCCAATGCACGATGGAGACTTCGTGCAGTTTCATTCTGCAAATTAAAACCTGCCTTTTTCAAAAATACACGTTGAAGTCGTAATTGTGAAACACCTTTTACTTTATTTTAGATGATTATCTATAACTACGATCGCCTGCTTTTATCTGTCCCATTACCACAATTCAGCATTTGCTGCCATCATTATTTAATGAACCAAATCATCGAAGAGCTCTCAATTGGAGAACTGCCAAACTAGATCTTTCTCCATATCAATGTTGAGGTCAGTAGCCTGGCCAACTTGCATTTATATAGCGCCTTTACCATGGTAAGGAATGCTCACTCGGCAGGGATGCTAATCAAACATGAGCTAGGTAGGAAGATGTTAGGATTGTGATCCAAAGGCTTTAGTCAAAGTAGTTTTGAGGGCCATCTCAAGGAGAGGGAGGTGGAGAGGTTAGGGTGGGAGTCTCAGAGCGCCAAGAATCTAGGCAGCTGGTGGCAAGATTGGGATGGAGCGAATGGAGTTGTAACGGAAGGACCAGAATTGACAGAGAGAAGAGATTGAAAGGTTGTAGCGGGCTTTACAGAGATAGGGAATGGGTGAGGCCGGGGGTGGGAATTTTTGTTGAGTAGATTGTGTGGAAATGTGCAATGGTACCTCTACATCACCAGATCCATCATCCACCATCCTCTCACGGGCTGCGAGCTCCGGCTTGGCATGCATGCTCATGGCATCAAACTTCACCTGCTCAACTTTGGCTGGATAACAAGGGCAGAGGGGAATACAGAATGGTTACAGCACAGAAAGCAGCCATTTCATCAGTCACATCTCACTTGGTTCTCTACGAGAGCAATTGGGCTATTCCCACTCCCTTGCCTTTCCCTGAATCCCTGCAAATATTATCCATTTAGATCATTATTAAACTCCATTCTGAAAGTCATGGTTTAATACTCCCGGGTGGTATATTCCAGATCCTAATCACAAGCTGCACAGAGGATGTTCCTGATCTCATCTTGGATTTTCAACCCTTCTGTCAACAGGAACAGTTTCTCTCCATCTACACGGGCAGCACGGTGGCACAGTGGTCAACACTGCTGCCTCACAGGGCCAGGGACCCGGTTTCAATTCCAGTCTTGGCTGACTGGTGCAGAATTTGCACATTCTCCCCGTGTCTGCATGGGTTTCCTCCGGGTGCTCCAGTTTCCTCCCACAGTCCAAGAGATGTGCTGGTTAGGTGCATTGACCATGCTAAATTGCCCCTTTAGTGCCTCAAGACATATAGGTTAGGGGAATTAGCAGGGTTAATATGTGGGTCACAGCGATAGGGCCCCGAATAAGATGCTCTGTTGGAGAGCCAGCGCAGACTCAATGGGCCAAATGGCCTCTTTCTGCTGTCCAGACCCTTCAGGGTTTTGAGCACCTGGTACCAAACCTCCTCAATTCTCTCTTTTCCAAGGAGGACAATCCCTGTCCCTTCTCCATTACCCCCCCCCCCCCCCCCCACCCCCCACACACACAACCAAAGCTCCTCCCCTGGCATTATTCTCTTCAAATCAAAGTCAGGTGGCCAAACAGCCCCCTGCCCGCGCTGCATCCCCCAACCAGCCTGTCCCACCCTGGTGCAGGTTCACGTACCGATCTTGCCGACGCTGTGAGTTTTGCCCAGGCCGGCTGTCTGATACTTCACCGTCCACTTCTGAAAAAGATGCTTAAAGAGTGCTGACTCGGCACCATCATTCTCCGACTCAATGTTCACAGTTGCACAATAACCCTTGGCTTTAATGAAGCCCTGAGAATTAAAACAAGAACCACAGCCGTCAGCTCCTCAATAAATATTTAACTTGCATTTATATAGCACCTTTCACGGCCACAAGACATCCCAAAGCACTTTACACCAATTGGCTGTAACTGTAGGAGGCGCAATGACCAATTAGCACTCAGCAAGCACCCACAAGCAGCAATATCAGGGCTAGATAACCGTGTTGAATGAGGTTGGTTGACTCGAGACAACAGGGAGAGCTCCCCCAGCTCTTCGACAAGCAGTACCATGGGACACTGACACACCCATCAGTTCATCATCTCATCCCAAAGGCTAGCAACTCCAACAATGTGGGGCTCCCTCGCTATGGTCGTGCAGTGCCAGCCTGGGCTGGTGTTCCAGCCCTGGGAGTTTTATTTGAATCCAGAACCTGGTGACTCAGAGGCGAGTGTGTTGCCAACAATCAACTTTCACTCGCATCTCATTTTACCTCGGAACCCCCTGATTACCAATGTCTAAATTCAATCCCGACCAAAGTTAAAGTTTATTTTATTAGTCACAAGTAAGGCTTACATTAACACCGCAATGAAGTTACTGCGAAATTCCCCTGCTTCTGAAAAGGCTGACATATTTGCTTCGGAATAATTTACTAATTGGGTGGGGGGTTATGGGGATAGGGCAGCGGGGTGGGCTTGGGCAAGATGCTGTTTTGGAGAATTGGTTCAGACTTGATGGGCTGAATGGCCTCCTTCTGCACTGTAGAGATTCAAGTTAAAGTTCCCTGAAGAACATTCGCTCATGTCTTGATAACTCGGTATAAACTGACCATTGCTTTAAAATTCAAACTGAATTTAAAAGGTTCAGTGTATCCAGATGGGTTTGAACGTGGTTGGGAGGGTTTGCATTGTGGTCAACAAGGGATCAGTTGTGTGGGAAAACAGGGATGGACCAGACGGTCTTTGCCAGACCCTCATTGTTTGTTTGTCTATTTACTTCCTTCACACGGTCAGTAGTTAAAGGGTTACTATTCCTAAATATGAAGGAAAAAATCACCCAAACCAGAGGGACGGCATTGATCCAAGGCTCACCATTTCTCTCAGGGAGGTGAAAATTAGCCAATAAAATCCTGCCAGCAACATACTGAAAATTAATCCGCCATCTTACTTAACCATCCGTTCATGTTGATGTGAAGTACTTTCCAGGAGAAACCAGCTGATGCGCGATTAATTCACTCGGGAGGCTAGGACGTACCCGGGAATAAAGGCTTTTATTCACAACAAGAATAGAGCATACTGCTTAACAATACTATCCCAGACTAAGGGCCACTAGGAAGTAGCAGTGACCTTTATACTCCTGTAAGAAGGCGGAGCCAAACGGAGTGTACCACAGAACAATGCTAACAGGTGGAACACCCCAACCCTAACCCCAACAGTAACAAGAGTAACATAAGTACCCATAGTGGTAACCATCTATGGTTCACCACACCAGCCTCCCATCCATTGACTCTGTCCACACTTCCCACTGCCTCGGAAAAGCAGCCAGCATAATTAAGGACCCCACGCACCCCGGACATTCTCTCCTCCACCTTCTTCCGTCAGTAAAAAGGTACAAAAGTCTGAGGTCACGTACCAACCGACTCAAGAACAGCTTCTTCCCTGCTGCTGTCAGACTTTTGAATGGACCTACCTTGCATTAAGTTGATCTTTCTCTACACCCTAGCTATGACTGTAACATTACATTCTGCACTCTTTCGTTTCCTTCTCGATGAAGGGTATGCTTCGTCTGTATAGCGCGCAGGAAACAATACTTTTCACTGTGTGTTAATACATGTGACAATAATAAATCAAATCAAATTCATCATTTAAAGACTCTGGGATTCCAGTCTTTGACATCAGCTGTCATTATTACAACTCAGTCCACACTTTGGATAGGTAATGTTAGAAATGAGAAGTTGTGGCAATGGTAGGGATGTCTTAAGGTGTTGCTAAGTGCCTGGGAAGGTGCGAGCTGTGCCACACTCACCATTGCTCTGGTTAGGGATGACTGTCGCTCCTGTTTGGATGCCTTCTTCCCCTTCCACACAAAGATTTTCAATCCACCTTGGTCCACAATGTAGCAATCCTAAAATAAAATTAAACAGCTTACAATTCAGTTGCTTAGGGTTTTAAAAATTGTATTCCTGTATCTCAACCCCACAGAGTGCTTTACGGTCAGGTGGGTCTGCACCGACTCTCCGAAGGAGAATCCCATCAGGCCCTCTCCTCCACCCCCAGTCACCCTGCGCATTTGCCACGTCCAATCCATCTAAATCGGCACATCTTTGGAGTGGGAGAGGAAACAGGGAGAAGCCCACGCATACATGGGGAGAATGGCGTCACGGTGGCACAATGGTTAGCACTGCTGCCTCACAGCGCCAGGGACCCGGGTTCGATTCCCAGCTTGGGCCACTGTCTGTATGGAGTTTGCACGTTCTCCCCATGTCTGCGTGGGTTTCCTCCAGGTGCTCCAGTTACCTCCCACCGTCCAAAGATGTGCAGGTTAGGTGCATTGGCCATGCTAAATTGACCCTAGTGTCAGGGGGATTAGCAGGGTAAATATGTGGGGTTACAAGATTGAGGCCTGGGTGGGATTGTGGTTGGTGCAGACTCGATGGGCCGTTTGGCCTCCTTCTGCATTGTAGGGATTCTATTCTAACCAGGTGCCCTGATTTTATTCCAAAGTCCAAAGATGTGCAGGTTAGGGGGATTAACCATGGTAAATGCATGGGATTACAGAGATAGGGCTGAGGCGGCGGCCTGGGTAAAATAATCTTGTCAGAGAGTCGGTGCAGACTCGATGGGCCAAATGGCCTCTTCTGCTCTGCAGGGATTGTGACATCACTAGAAAGAAAATGAGTCATGTGATGCAGTCTCAGTTTCACTTTTATTTTGAGCAGAGCACACACACACACAGCTCCGATGGCCTGGTCAAGCATAGGTCCAGGCAGCAGGTGACCGAGGACTTCACACATCGTGACTCTCTGGATATTATTAAACTAGAAAGAGTGCAGAAAAGATTTCAGGATGCTACTGGAATTTGATGGTTTGAATTACAAGGAGAGGCTGGAAAAACTGGGACTTTTTTCCCTGCAGCGTAGGAGGCTTAGGGATGATCTTATAGAGGTCTACAAAATAATGAGGGGCACAGATCAGCTAGATAGTCAATATCTTTTCCCAAAGGTAGGGGAGTCTAAAACTAGAGGGCATAGGTTTAAGGTGAGAGCATAAGACAAGAGCAGAACTAGGCCACTCGGCCCATCGAGTCTGCTCCGTCATTCAATCATGGTTCTCATCCCCATTCTCCTGCCTTTTCCCCATAACCCCTGATCCCCTTATTAATCAAGAACTTATCTATCTCAGAGGGGAGAGATACAAGAGAGTCCATAGGGGCAATGTTTTCACAGAGGGTGGCGAGTGTCTGGAACAAGCTGCCAGAGGCAGTAGTTGAGGCGGGTACAATTTTGTCTTTTAAAAAGCATTTAGACAGTTACATGGGTAAGATGGGTATAGTGGGATATGGGACAAATGTGGGCAATTGGGACTAGCTTAGGGGTTTAAAAAACAAAGGGCAGCATGGACAAGTTGGGCTGAAGGGCCTGTTTCCATGTTGAAACCTCTATGACTGCCCCTCTCCTGTAGCCATGTTGGTTGCCAGGTATCCCTGGAGGGGAAGCATGGGGTGTCCATCGGCACGGGAGTGGCCTTAGTGCCTGTGGGCACCAACAGGGGCCATGGTGCTTGATCAACCTCCAATCACATTTTTGAGGTTCGACATTTCCTTCGAGATTCCGTTCACTTTGATGCAGCGTTCTTTTAAGGAGCGGAGTTTTCACACTGCCACGAGCCATTCCAGATCACGCCCCTTGGGTTCTGCCCTCGCGGGAACAGTTTCTCCTCAAACCACCCCCTCCTCCTGAAAAGCAATTGTTTCACTTACTTCACTGTTCAGCAGGTCCTGGGTCAGAGGTCGAGCAGCCACTTCCTGTACCACAAGGTTTCCCTTGGAGTCAGTCACTCTGGAGGGGAAGGAAAGGCATAGAGTGACCACACTGGGTTTAACCCCCAAGATTGGCCTGAAATCGGTCAGCACTGGACAATCCATTCAAAACGTCCAATAATTCTGCTCCTGAAGTGTCAAAAATCCTGTCCCTCCCAACAGGATTTCCATTCGCAAAATTCAGACACCCATTGTCAAATTATTCATTTTCAATCTAAATTTATTGTAGACTACCATCTCATCTCTTGATTCCCATTGCGTTTCTCCCCCAACACCCTCCATTCCCCAGAATCCTCACAGCGCCAGGGACCCGGGTTCATTTCCGGCCTCTGTCACTGTCTGTGTGGAGTTTGCACATTCTCCCAGTGTCTGCGTGGGTTTCCTCCGGTTCCTTCCACCCTGGTGTCAGGGAGATTAGCAGGGTAAATGTGTGTGGTTACGGGGATCGGGCCTGGGTGGGATTGTGGTCGGTGCAGACTCGATGGGCTAAAGTGATTCTACACCATTCCCTCCCTCTCTGCCCCCCCCTCCCCCCGCATTCTTCCTCGTCTCCAGTAGTGAACCTCTCGCTCACCGGTAAAGTTTCACTGCTGTCCTCTGATGTTGGTCCACCACTTTATCTGGAATCGGCGATTTGATTTCTTTCCGCTCACCCAGCAGGTGACACATCAGCTTTTTCAGCTGTGGAGAGGCAGCCTCATTCTGCCCGTCAATCACTACAACTTGACCACGCCCCCCATGCTCCCGGTCCCGGATATCTTTAGCCAATTGCATTGCCTGAAAAATCAAACACACAATAGCATAATAGGGATTGCACCTCCAGGCACCAGAGAAACAGAGCACCAGCAGAAGACCACAAGGCCATTCGGCCCCTCGAGTCTGCTCCACCATTCAGTAGGATCATGACCAAACGCACGCACAGTATCCCAAGGTGACTTGCATGAGCATTGGCAAAGACTGACATTGAGCTGCTTAAGGAGATATGAGGAACGGACAGCCACCCAAAGAGGGAGGTCTTGGTGATGCAATGGGTTGTGTCCCTACCCCTGAACCAGAAGCTCCGGTTTCAAGTCCCACCCCAGGATTTGGTGGCCAAGGAAGGTGTACATAACGCGGTCAAACAGGTTGTGGGTCAACCTGCAAAATCCTTCCAAACACAGCAATGACAGGCAGCAACAAGTGGGAGAGAAATTGGTGCCTCCACCATCACTGTCCATAACTCCAGGTTACAACACGCATGTGAGAAAAACATGCATGTTGCCACTCAGATTCCTGAGTTCCCTAGTGAAGTGTAACACGTCACTATGGAGGAAGGGGGGGGGGGGGGGGGGAGAAAGAGGAAGATTTGAGGGAATTCCAGAGCTTAGACCCAGGCAACCGAGGGCATGTCCACCAATGATGGACTGATTAAACCGGGGACTGGAGAAAGCAGAATTGGAGAAGTGAGAACTCTGATAATAATTTGGGGGCTTGAGGAGGTTACAGAGATAGGGAGGAGACAAGGAGATGGAGGAATTTGAAATTAAAGATTAGAATAAGGTGGAGTTCCATGCAAAAGGAGGAGGTGATGGCCCAGTGGTATTGTTGCTGGACTATTAATACAGAAACTCAGCTAATGTTCTGGGGACCCAGGCTCAAATTCAATAACAAATATCTGGAATTAAGAATCTACTAATGACCATGAAACCATTTTTGATTGTTGGAAAAACACATCTGGGTCACTAATGTCCTTTAGGGAAGGAAATCTGCCGTCCTTACCCAGTCTGGCCTACATGTGACTCCAGAGCCACAGCAATGTGGTTGACTCTCAATTGCCCTCTGAAATGGCCGAGTGAGACACTCAGTTCAAGGGTGACTAAGGATGGGCAAAAGATGCCGGCCCAGCCAGTGACGCCCATGTCCCATGAAGGAATTTAAAAAAGAAAATCTGACCAGGCTCTGGGTGATGACTGACCAACTGTTTTGAACTGTGACCCAGTAAAACAGAACCAGAGAGACTCACCAGATACACCTGGGTTCAGGTGGGGTAGCACAAAAAGGACAGTCTCCATGATGGAAGCTGGCAGGTTGATGGTTTTTGATGCACTTTCATGGACTTCATTCGTGAACAGCAAGGGATTTGTCATGGAGAGCAGCAACCCGTTTGCAGCCAATTCTAGAATAGCTCTGCCTCGGAGCACTCTTTCCCATGGGGTGATTCCCCACTCTGAGTCCAGATCGGAACCCCCCACCTACTCACCCACCCCCAAGCTACCAAATACAGATATATCCAGCACACAGGTTAGACTTTGATAAATAATAAGAAATATGTAACAGGCACAGCTCATCATGATCTCAATACCCAAACCACATTAACCTGTTTGTGCAGCGATTAGTTCCAATGGTTAAGGAAGACAATATAGACCATCTTCTGAGGCAACTCAGTCACATCAAAGCAGGACAAACTGCAGCAGCTGAAGGTAGTGGTTGATGCCATCTTCTCACCACAAGTTGGCAATAAATACCAACTCTGCCACCGACAACCAACAACTCTTTAAACAATAACATTGCCAAAAGTACATCAGACAGTACGGCTAGGCTCAAACTGCAGCCTGTGTCTAAGAGGGGGGCAGTGGGGGAGTACATCAGACAGTACGGCTAGACTCAAACTGCAGCCTGTGTCTAAGAGGGGGGCGGGGGGGGTGGGGTCAATAATGAGAATGAGGGGAACCCAACAAGCTAATTTCCTCTGGGTAATCGGACAGTAACATGACCAGTGTGAATGTCCATTACCCTCCCCCACACGCCATCCATTCTGTCTCCACTGGTTCCGCTAGAGGAGCCAACAGGAGTCTATTACCTTGAGTCGCTCTTGGTGGTTGCTCAGAGGTCCATTCCACTGCACAATCAGTTTCCCCAGGTCCAGCAGGAAGACATCACCAGTGTTGAAACTCTTCCAACTCAATTCAACCTGAAAAGATTCACAAAATCCAATCACACATCCACCCGAAAGCAGCCGTATGGACACGCCAACGCCAATTGTACAACGTAGGGTTTTAAAAAAATGATTTTTAATTTCCTCACACAGGTCCTCAAGCATAAAAAAGTTAAATTATCCTCAGTGTAGATATGCTCTGGTGTTGCTGACTTCAACAATGGTAATGGGGAGATAGCGGTAATGTCACTAGACTGATAATCTAGAGGCCCAGGCTAATGCTCTGGGGGATATTGATTCAAATCCTACCACGGCAGCTGGTGGAATTTAAATTTAATGAATAAATCTGGAATAGAAAGCTAGTCCCAGTAATGGTGACCATGAAACTATCATCGATTGTTGTAAAAACCCATCTGGTTCACTAATGTCCCTTCGGGAAGGAAATCTACCGTCCTTACCCAGACTTGACTGCAAATTTGATACTGCCCTCTGGAATGGTCTAGCAAGCCAATTCAACTCAAGGAAAGTTAAGGACGGGCAACAAATGCTGGCCCACATCCCGTGGAAGAATGGATTAAAAAATTTGGCTACACACGGTCTTCACCAGTGCTTGTACTCCGTCTCCTTCCAATTAACTACCTCCACAGAAAATGAAATGTTCTACCCAACTGCTTCATGCGGTGTTAGTGCTACACACCTTCATAGAATCCCTACAGTGCACAAGGAGGCCATTCGGCCCATTGCATCTGCACCGACCACAATCCCACCCGGGCCCTATTCCCATAACCCCATGCATTTACCCTGCAAATCCCCCTGACACGAGTCAATTTAGCATGGCCAATCAACTGGACTGTGGGAGAAAACTGGAGCACCTGGAGGAAACCCACGCAGACACGGGGAGAACACAGACTCCCTACAGACAGTGACCCAAAGCCGGAATTCAACCTGGGTCCTTGGCGCTGTGAGGCAGCAATGCCACCCCCATTCTAGCAGCCTATCCTTTATTTCCTTATTATGCTTATCTAGCTTCTTGCCCCCAATAGTATCTCCGCTATTCATCTCAACCACTCCCTGGGTTAGTGAATCCACCTTCTCACCACTCTGTGGGTGAAGAGATTGCTCCTTAATATTCCCCTTTTGCATTTATTCTTGACTATCTAATACTTATGGCCCAACTTTGGACTTGCCAAGAATTTCTCTAGTTACCCCTCAGCCATCCTTTTCGAAGAGGGAATCAAGTTTAATCTTTCCTGATAGCAGAACCGAGAGGTCGCAATTGTCACCATTAGAGGCACCTTCCCCAATGCCACGATACTATCTTTCTATCGAAACCAGACAATGTTCTGCACAACTTTATCAAACTTGATTTTTCAATTTAATCCCTTTGGAAATGAAGCCTGTTCTTTGCTTCATTTTGTGGCTTTAATGATCTGCATCACTGTTTTAGTGACCAGTGTTATCAGTGACTTCCACTTATAAATTTGCCAATTGCTCTCCTGTTCCACAAGCTTAACAAGTCATCATAGAAATCATAGAAATCATAGAAATCATAGAAATCATAGAAATCATAGAAATCATAGAAATCATAGAAATCATACAGTACAGAAAGAGGCCATTCGGCCCATCAAGTCTGCACCGACCACAATCCCACCCAGGCCCTACCCCCATATCTACCCACTAATCCCTCCAACCTACGCATCTCAGGACACTAAGGGCAATTTTTAGCATGGCCAATCAACCTAACCCACACGTCTTCTTGTGGTCCAGTCGCTGCAAAGGTTTAAACTCCTGGTTCCAGAGTCATTTTCTGATCCATACGGAACAAGAGAGTATTTCCTGTCTTTGCCTCCAGCAGCAGGGAGTCCAGAACCTGAATAATGCTGAAGAGAGAGAGAGACATGGCTGGGGTTTTACAGTCTTGCTCGGGCGAGACCGGAAATTCCCACCGGAGGTCAACGGAGATTTCCGTTGTCGGATCCTCACCTGCACCAATTCCGTGGTGGGCGAGGTGATAGAATTACGACCATGGTGCCAGAACATTCCGTCTTGTACTCAGAATAAGTGCAAAGAGCGCCACTAACAACAATTGACATGACAGGAGAAAGGGCAGCATTTGTGGAACAATCCTGAGTGTGCCAAAAGCTACACTAACAACCCATTTAAGATCATCAGGTGAGCTTGAAATATGATTCATTCACACTTGCTGGAAGTGACAAACATTCATAGAGCAGTGATCCTGGCCAATTCCCTCCCTCCCTCCAACTAACCTACAGGCACTGAGTCTCATTATACCATCCACCCCCGCAGCTCCTAATAGCACGACTGGAGTGACGAGGTGGTGCCTACAGGAGGAGTGTTCTTTATTTTATTCAGCGGCAGTCTGGCACATTCCCAACGGAGATCTCAGCGACTATCCTGGGAGATATAGAACGGGAGGGGAGTTAAAGTCGATTAAAGTGCTCACCTCACCAGCACACACATTCTTCCGCCCCTTCACATGAAGCAGCCTCTGCACATCATAGGTGTTGGTCTCTACATGTTTCAATCCACTAACGACACCTCCCCGCTTGGTACTGCAAAAGAAACCCCAGAAAATTACCACCAACAATGTGCCAGCTGTGACTCAGTGGGTCAAACAATCGTCAGGGATTCAAATCCCACCCGTGCCCACTGTTACCAGTACAGATCCCAGCTCTCACTCCCCGCTCCCTCTCCCACTGTTACCAGTACAGATCCCAGCTCTCACTCCCCGCTCCCTCTCCCACTGTTACCAGTACAGATCCCAGCTCTCACTCCCCGCTCCCTCTCCCACTGTTACCAGTACAGATCCCAGCTCTCACTCCCCGCTCCCTCTCCCACTGTTACCAGTACAGATCCCAGCTCTCACTCCCCACTCCCTCTCCCACTGTTACCAGTACAGATCCCAGCTCTCACTCCCCGCTCCCTCTCCCACTGTTACCAGTACAGATCCCAGCTCTCACTCCCCACTCCCTCTCCCACTGTTACCAGTACAGATCCCAGCTCTCACTCCCCGCTCCCTCTCCCACTGTTACCAGTACAGATCCCAGCTCTCACTCCCCGCTCCCTCTCCCACTGTTACCAGTACAGATCCCAGCTCTCACTCCCCGCTCCCTCTCCCACTGTTACCAGTACAGATCCCAGCTCTCACTCCCCGCTCCCTCTCCCACTGTTACCAGTACAGATCCCAGCCCTCACTCCGCTCCATTTCCTCAGTTCTTCTTTATTCTTTCACGGGACGTGGGTGTCGCTGGGTCAGCATTTGCTGCCCACCCCTAATTGCCCCCGAACGGAATGTGTCGCTCGGCCATTTCAGAGGGCAGTTAAGAGCCAACCACATTGCTGTGGGTCTGGAGTCACATGTAGGCCAGACCGGGTAAGGACGGCAGATTTCCGTCCCTAAAGGACATTGGTGAACCAGATGGGTTTTTTGATGACAGTTTCATGGTCACCATTACTGAGATTAGCTTTATATTCCAGATTTATTCACTGGATTTAAATTCCACCAGTTACCATTGGGGGACACGAGTTCAAATCCCACTGAGTGTTAGTCTGGGCCTCTGGATTACTAATCCAGTGACATTCCCATTAGTTGACAGCACAGTGGTGAATACTGCTGCCTCATAGCGCCAGGGACCCGGGTTCAATTCCCAGCTTGGGTCACTGTCTGTGTGGAGTCTACACGTTCTCCCCGTGTCTGCGTGGGTTTCCTCCAAAGCGCAAAGATGTGCAGGTTAGGTGGACTGGCCATGGTAAATGTCCAGAGTTATGGGGATAGGGCCTAAGTCAGAGAGTCAGCACAGACTCGATGGGCCAGGTGACCTCTTTCTGCACTCTAGGGATTCTATGAGCACTACACCACCACCTCCCCCTATATCCCAGTGCTGACCCTGCTACTTGTGGTAAACCACTGTTAGCTTATTACCTGTATATGTGACATTCCTGGACACATCCCTGCCGGCCCTACCCGAGACTCCTCCCCCCCC
Organism: Mustelus asterias; assembly: GCF_964213995.1. NCBI lineage: Eukaryota > Metazoa > Chordata > Chondrichthyes > Carcharhiniformes > Triakidae > Mustelus > Mustelus asterias. Next base: position 51,930 of record NW_027591047.1, read on the forward strand.
CGGTCCAGGTATAAAGGGGACTGCTCCCCACCCCCCTGCCTCAGTCTGGACCAGTTCATCGGCGTGGGTGTGCTCCAAGTCTTTTGCTAATAAAAGCCTATTTATTCTTGCATACAAACTAGTCTTTGCTCGATTGATGGTGCATCACTACTATTGGCTAATATCTCAATTAAAGCGACTCTACTTACATGAAGCCCTTCTTGAAGTAACCCTTGAAGGCTTCAGACTCGTATCGCTGCACCTCCCGGTGTTGCACTGCCTTGCCCCCCAGGTAATCGTCCATCTGACAGGCGTATATTGCAGCTGCTCCCTGCTCATCCTGAGAGGACTCTCGTCCGATCCAGAAGTGGATGTCGTAGGTGAAGGAACTTCTGCTTTTATGGGTCTGTGGATCGGAAGACAAATTAATCAGTTCCAGTGAGCGTTGAACCTGCTGCCACAGCCAATAGCTGTGCAGAACAAACACCTTTAAAAAGGGAAGCTAGGAAAGGAATGTGCTGATAGGCTGATAGGACTGTGGGGGTGGAACCATGGTGGGCTGAGGACGGACACCAACCAGTTGGGTCGAAGGGTCTTTATCTGGGCAATACATGCTTATGCAACTTGCCTAGGAGTTTTATTCTTTTGAAATCCCTGACTCCAACATTCGCAATTGGAAGAATGTACTCAGGATTGGGATGCAATCCGACAAATACCCCATTTAGAATCAGAGGTTTACAGCATAGAAACAGGCCCTTCGGCCCAACTTGTCCATACTGCTGAATTTTTATCATTAAGCTAGTCCCAATTGCCTGCATTTGGCCCATATCCCTCTATACCCATCTTACCCATGTAACTGTAAATGCTTTTTAAAAGACAAAATTGTACCCGCCTCTACTACTACCTCTGGCAGCTTGTTCCAGACACTCACCACCCTGTGTGTGAAATAATTGCCCCTCTGGACACTTTTGTATCTCTCCCCTCATCTTAAACCTGTGCCCGCTAGTTTTAGACTCCCCTACATTTGGGAATAGATGTTTCTATCTGCTTCTCTCCCAGAAGTGTTTGCCATGGGACTAAGTGCAATAACAACCAGTAGCCTCCTGGTTTCAATCCCAAGTGGCTCACATTGTGTGAAATGCATTGGGCTGCTATTCTACCATGGGAGGCAGCACTTAACCCAATCGTGATCCAGACCCAGTCCCCAGCAAAGTTTTGTATGAAGTTTATCGAAGGTGTTAGACCCACTGAGAAAGTATTAGAAAGAGATGGCATGGATTAAGTTTAAGTTTATTTATTAGTGTCACAAGTAGGCTTACATTAACACTGCAATGAAGTTACTGTGAAAATCCCCGAGTCGCCACACACTAGCGCCTGTTCGGGTACACAGAGGGAGAATTTAGCATGACCAATGCACCCTAACCAGCACGTCTTTCAGACTGTGGGAGAAAACCAGAGCACCTGGAGGAAACCCATGCAGACACGGGGAGAATGTGCAGACTCCGCACAGACAGTGACCCGAGCCGGGAATTGAACCCGGGTCCCTGGCACTGAGGGGCAGCAGTGCTAACCACTGTGCCACCTGTTGGGGGTTATATCATCTCCATCACGTCTGTTTGATGATACAACTGTGTGAATCACATTGAGAGGCAAGTTGAAACACAAAATTGTGGATTGGGAAGTTTAGGGAATTCCAGAGCTTGGGCCATGGCATGACCACCAGAAACGCACAACGAAACAGGGTTGGAGCGTAGAATTATTATTTATGGGATGTGGGTGTCACTGGCCAGGCCTTGCGTTTATTGTCATAAAGGTGCAGTAAGTAGTCTCAACTCCAGGTTAAAGTCTAACAGGTTTATTTGGTAGCGCGAGCTTTCGGAGCGCTGCTCCTTCATCAGGCAACTCACCATCATTTTCATAAAGTGGTGTTGAGCCGCTGCAGTTGATGTGGTGTAGGTACACCCACAGTGCTGTTAGGGAGGGAGTTCAAGGGCTTTGACCCAGCGACACTGAAGGAACAGCCAATACATTTCCAAGTCAGGATGGTGAGTGACTTGGAGGGGAAGCTCCAGGTGGAGGTGTTCCCAGATATCTGCTGCTCTGGGTTCTTCTAGATGGAAGTGGTCGTATGTTTGGAAGGTGCTGTCCAAGGGACCTTAGTGAGTTGCTACAGTGCATCTTGTAGATGGTACACACGGCTGTCACTGTGCAATGGCGGAGGGAGTGAATCTTTGTGGAAGGGGTAGCAATCAAACGGAATGCCTTGTCCTGGATGGTGTTGAGCTTCAATTGTTGTTGGAGCCGCACCCATCCAGGCAAGTGGGGAGTGTTCCATCACACTCCTGACTTGTGCCTTGTAGATGGTGGACAAGCTTTGGGGAGCCAGGAGGTGAGTTACTTATCGCAGCATTCTCAACCTCTGACCTGCTCTGGGAGCCAAGTTCCGCACACATGAGGACGGCCTAAACCGGGATGTTGGATTTATGTCACATTATCAGTAACCCCCACAGCTTGCCTCCTGGACTTGCAGAATTTCACTAGCTGTTGTGTCTGGAGACAATACACATCTCTTTAACCTGTGTTGAATGCTCCCTCCACCCACATTGTCTGTACATTTAAGACCTGGCTGGCTGTAGAGATTTGCATTCTAATCAGTATTCTATAATTTGATTTGTGTGTCTGTTTGCACTGTTTGAGAACAGATATCCACTCCATCTGACGAAGGAGCTGTGCTCCGAAAGCTTATGGTATTTGCTACCAAATAAACCTGTTGGACTTTAACCTGGTGTTGTGAGACTTCTTACTCTGCTCTGGTAGCCACTATTTATATGGCTGAGTCTCAGTTCAGTTTCTGGTCACAGATAACCCCCAGGACGCGGATAGTGGGGCATTCAGCAAATGTCAGGAGACAATGGTTATATCCTCAGAGTTATAGGGCTGGAGGAGGTTACAAAGATGGAGAGCGGAGAGACTATGGAGAGGTCAGAGTTTTAAACATACCAAGGTATAGCAGTATCAAAAGCCTGTGTGTGTCAGTAAAGAGGATGATGCAGGCAGGGAGAGTTTATCACTGAGGGAGAGTAACACTGTTTCACTCACTGCAAACAGAATGTAACAATCGCCTTCATAGAAACTGCCATAGCATTTCCGCGGCACAGGAACCATCTTCATATTCTGTAGAAAAATAAATACCCGAACATCACAAAAACAGACTTGTTATTTGGTAAACCTGTTGTCATAGCAACATGAAGCAGTGCTAACTCCCCCGAGACAGATAGTTACTTTTTGTGGAGTGTGGTTTGGGTGACACACGCCCAAGAAGAGAACCGGAGATAACGCTGCACTTAGAAAAACACGATGCAGAAGTTCCTCTAAAATGTGAGGAAAGGTGTCAGGTAAAAGCATCATGTACGAGTTAGATACAGAGTAAAGCTCCCTCTACACTGTCCCCCATCAAACACTCCCAGGACAGGTACAGCATGGGGTTAGATACAGAGTAAAGCTCCCTCTACACTGTCCCCATCAAACACTCCCAGGACAGGTACAGCACGGGGTTAGATACAGAGTAAAGCTCCCTCTACACTGTCCCCCATCAAACACTCCCAGGACAGGTACAGCATGGGGTTAGATACAGAGTAAAGCTCCCTCTACACTGTCCCCATCAAACACTCCCAGGACAGGTACGGCACAGGGTTAGATACAGAGTAAAGCTCCCTCTACACTGTCCCCCATCAAACACTCCCAGGACAGGTACAGCACGGGGTTAGATACAGAGTAAAGCTCCCTCTACACTGTCCCCCATCAAACACTCCCAGGACAGGTACAGCACGGGGTTAGATACAGAGTAAAGCTCCCTCTACACTGTCCCCATCAAACACTCCCAGGACAGGTACGGCACAGGGTTAGATACAGAGTAAAGCTCCCTCTACACTGTCCCCCATCAAACACTCCCAGGACAGGTACAGCACGGGGTTAGATACAGAGTAAAGCTCCCTTTACACTGTCCCCATCAAACACTCCCAGGACAGGTACAGCACAGGGTTAGATACAGAGTAAAGCTCCCTTTACACTGTCCCCATCAAACACTCCCAGGACAGGTACAGCACGGGGTTAGATACAGAGTAAAGCTCCCTCTACACTGTCCCCATCAAACACTCCCAGGACAGGTACAGCACGGGGTTAGATACAGAGTAAAGCTCCCTCTACACTGTCCCCATCAAACACTCCCAGGACAGGTACAGCACGGGGTTAGATACAGAGTAAAGCTCCCTCTACACTGTCCCCATCAAACACTCCCAGGACAGGTACAGCACGGGGTTAGGTACAGAGTAAAGCTCCCTCTCTCTTTACCTAGGGTGATGTGGTGCAGTAAGCATCAGACAAATGCTGCTCTAATCCAGAGAACTTTGAAGACAAATCCCAGTACAGATATTTGAGAAACTGAATTAAAACATAAGCTCAACACAGAAAGCTGGTTTCAGTAAAAGACCATGAAGCTGATGAATAAACATTAAACTCCAACTTCACACCAGTGCTTACTGGCCTCTGGACTGGTCCTGCAAGCCCCCCCTCAGTAAATGCCTAAACCTTGCCCCGACACCCAGATCCCACCGGTGGTTCTCCCAGCAAATGAAGGAATTTCTACATTCTGAGATAAAGATAAATTACTGCAGACGCTGGAATCTGGAACAGAAAATACTGGAAAATCTCAGCAGGTCTGATTGTTCTCTCTCCTCAGACGCGGAGTCAATATTTTCTGACGAAAGGTCATCCAGACTCGAAACATTGGCTCGATTCTCTCTTCACAGACGCTGTCAGACCTGCTGAGATTTTCCAGCACTTTCTGTTGGAGCCACAGTCCACAGCCGCTGCTACCCGCAGTGCGCGCTGGCCGCACGCTCACATGACGAGGGTTCTACTTGCCTCGATCCGCCATATCTGAATCCCCGGTGTGGTTTTATTCAGGGTTTTGGAGATGGCATTGGTCAGGTCCGGCATGGCTGTCGTGGGATACCTTCAACAACAACAAGAAAGGAGACATGAAGCAAGACACAAAACTCCAACATTTCCATCACACATCAACTTGGCTCCACACTTTAGGAAGATGGGCAAAACTTTAAGGAATCTTAAGGAGATTCATTAAAGGGATAGAGAAAAAACATTCGTATGTGAAGAGCCCCAAAGTAGTGATCACAAGCTGGTCAGTAATAAATCCAGTACAGAATTCTACAGAAACAGAACATGGAACTCACTATTACAGAGAACATTGGAACTATAGATGTATTGAAAGGTCACACTGGACAGGGGGTGGGATGTGGGGATGGAGATTGAAGGTTACACTGATGTGGGATTGGTGAAAGGCTGCTCGAGTGGGGTACAAACACTACAATAGACCACAGGCTGGCTCACCCGCTTCCCATGCTTTACACCACCCAATACAATAGGATCAAGGACTTCACCGAATTGAATGAAACTGTGGCACAAATCGAGAGAGCACCCTCGTAAATGGACATTGCGTCAATTAAAAACAATTTGTAAATGATCAAACCAAAATGTGATGGATGGGTCAAATACCCCAGACCACAGTGTACCCAACGGCCTCAATTACGCCAGCAGATATCACGTGCTTCCTCTCCAGGGATACCCTGCCCCAAACACTGGCACGGCAGAGGGGCAGACAAGCAGGTTGGGGACCTCCTGGATTGCCAACTCCCTGGACTTGTTGGCAAGTTTGGCCAGGACCAGGTTCACGAGGTCCTTCTCCTTCCCCTTCCCAAACCCTCTCCGCCAGGTGCCCAAAGATCGGGAGCATGGGACGGAAGTGCAAACAAACTGTAACAAAGGGGAGGTTTAACATCGAGTCTAGTTTATAGCACAGACTACAAGGAATCTTTCTCCCCCCCCACCCCCCAGTCTTGGAAGAAAACTAACTCAGGTTCACCGGGTGGCACGGTAGCACAGTGGTTAGCACTGCTGCTTCATAGCTCCAGGGTCCCGGGTTCGATTCCCGGCTTGGGTCACTGTCTGTGCCGAGTTTCCACGTTCTCCCTGTGTCTGTGGGGGTTTCCTCCGGGTGCTCCGGTTTCCTCCCACAGTCCAAAGATGTGCGGGTTAGGTTGATTGGCCAGGTTAAAAATTGCCCCTTAGAACCCTGAGATGTGTAGGTTAGAGGGATTAGCGGGTAAACATGTGGGGGCAGGGCCTGGGTGGGATTGTGGTCAGTGCAGACTCGATGGGCTGAATGGCCTCCTTCTGCATTGTAGGTTTTCTATGATTCTATGATTCATTAGGCTGTATTTTCTTCAATATAAACGTTATAAGGGAGTTTTCACTGAGGGAGATTTGATGAGAGAGAGAAATGTTCTCTAATTGGGGAGTCCAAGGTTCAGTATGTATTGCTCCTGCCTTCTGTGGTAAACCACTGTTATCTGTTATCTGTGGTGGTTAACCACCGTAGTTAATATTTCTCAGTACCTGTATATGTGGCACATCCCTGTCGGTTCTGCCCAAGTCTCCTCCCCCTGCTCTGGGTATAAAGGCGGTGGCTCCTCCCCCTTGCCCTCAGTTCAGACCAGATCACCGACAGGGATGGCTCCAAGTTCTTGCCAATAAAAGCCTATCTGTCTTGCTCATAACTAGTCTCGGCTCGATTGATAGTGCATCACCTTCCATAGCTTTAACTTTACAAATATTGACTGGAAAAGCTATAGTTCGAGTACTTTAGAGGGGTCGGTTTTTGTCCAGTGTGTGCAGGAAGGCTTCCTGACGCAGTATGTAGATAGACCAACAAGAGGCGAGGCCACATTGGATTTGGTACTGGGTAATGAACCAGGCCAGGTGTTAGATTTGGAGGTAGGTGAGCACTTTGGTGACAGTGACCACAATTCGATTACGTTTACCTTAGCAATGGAAAAGGATAGGTATATACCGCAGGGCAAGAGTTATAGCTGGGGGAAAGGAAATTATGATGCGATTAGGCGAGATTTAGCTGGCATAGGTTGGGGAAGGAAACTGCAGGGGATGGGCACAATTGTAATGTGGAACTTGTTCAAGGAACAGCTGATAAATATGTACCTGTCAGGCAGGGAGGAAGCAGACGTGTGAGGGAACTGTGGTTTACTAAGGAGGTTGAATCTCGTGAAGAGGAAGAAGGAGACTTATGTTAAGATGAGACGTGAAGGCTCAGTTAGGGCACTTGAGAGTTACAAGTTAGCCAGGAAGGACCTAAAGAAAGAGTTAAGAAGAGCCAGGAGGGGACATGAGAAGTCTTTGGCAGGTAGGATCAAGGAAAACCCTAAAGCTTTCTATAGGTATGTCAGGAGTAAAAGAATGACGAGGGTAAGATTAGGGCCAGTCAAGGACAGGAGTGGGAAGTTGTGCGTGGAGTCTGAAGAGATAGGAGAGGCACTAAATGAATATTTTTCGTCGGTATTCACACTGGAGAGGGACAGTGTTGTTGAGGGAAGTACTGAGATGCAGGCTGTTGGACTGGATGGGATTGATGTTCATAAGAAGGAGGTGTTAGCAATTCTGGAAAGGGTAAAAATAGATAAGTCCCCTGGGCCGGATGGGATTTATCCTAGGATTCTCTGGGAGGCTAGAGAGGAGATTGCAGAGCCTTTGGCTTTGATCTTTGGGTCGTCATTGTCTACAGGAACAGTGCCAGAAGACTGGAGGATAGCAAATGTTGACCCCTTGTTCAAGAAGGGGAGTAGGGACAACCCTGGTAATTATAGACCGGTGAGCCTTACTTCTGTTGTGGACAAAGTATTGGAAAGGATTATAAGAGATAGGATTTATAATTACCTAGAAAGGAATAATTTGATTAGGGATAGTCAGCAAGGTTTTGTGAAGGGTAGGTCGTGCCTCACAAACCTTATTGAGTTCTTTGAGAAGGTGACCAAAGAGGTGGATGAGGGTAAAGCGGTTGATGTGGTGTATATGGATTTCAGCAAAGCGTTTGATAAGGTTCCCCATGGTAAGCTTTTGCAGAAAATACGGACACATGGGATTGAGGGTGATTTAGTGGTTTGGATCAGGAATTGGCTTGCTGTAAGAAAACAAAGGGTGGTGGTTGATGGGAAATATTCATCCTGGAGTTCAGTTACTAGTGGTGTACCGCAAGGATCTGTTTTGGGGCCACTGCTGTTTGGCATTTTTATTAATGACTTGGATGAGGGCGTGGAAGGATGGATTAGTAAATTTGCAGATGACACTAAAGTCGGTGGAGTTGTAGACAGTGCGGAGGGAAGTGGCAGGTTACAGAGGGACATAGATAAGCTGCAGAGCTGGGCTGAGAGGTGGCAAATGGAGTTTAATGCGGAAAAGTGTGAGGTGATTCATTTTGGAAGGAGTAACAGGAATACAGAGTACTGGGCTAATGGTAAGATACTTGGTAGTGTGGATGAACAGAGGGATCTGGGTGATCCCTGAAAGTTGGCACCCAGGTTGATAGGGTTGTTAAGAAGGCGTACGGTGTGTTAGCTTTTATTGGTAGAGGGATTGAGTTTCAGAGCCAGGAGGTCATGCTGCAACTGTACAAAACTCTGGTGCTGCCGCATTTGGAGTATTGCGTACAGTTCTGGTCGCCGTATTATAGGAAGCATGTGGAAGTGTTGGAAAGGGTGCAGAGGAGATTTGCCAGGATGTTGCCTGGTATGGTGGGAAAAACGTATGAGGAAAGGCCGAGGGGCTCGAGGTTGTTTTCGTTAGAGAGAAGGTGGTTAAGAGGTGATTTAATAGAGGCATACAAAATGATCAGAGGATTAGACAGGGTGGATAGTGAGAGCCTTTTTCCTCGGATGGTGATGGCTAACACGAGGGGACATAGCTTTAAATTGAGGGGTGAGAGATATAGGACAGATGTTAAAGGTAGGTTCTTTACTCAGAGAGTAGTAAGGGCGTGGAATGCCCTGCCTGCAGCAGTGGTGGACTCGTCAACGTTGAGAGCGTTCAAGTGGTTATTGGATAAACATATGGATGATATTGGAATAGTGTAGATTAGAGGGGCTTTAGATTGGTACCACTGGTCGGCGCAACAGAGGGCCGAAGGACCTGTACTGCGCTGTAATGTTCTATAGCTGGTAACTGCAGCATGAACATAAAAGACAATGGTTTCTGACAGGACAGCTGGAACGGAGAGATAGGAGAATCATACAGCTCAGGAGGAGGCCATTCAGCCCATCATGCCTGTCCTGAAGGAGCTTTTCATTGGTTTGCAGCCACTCCCTCGACAAAAATCATCTTCTCGTCCAATTCCTATTGAATCTGCTTCTGCTGCCCTTGGCCAGCGCCTTTGGATCACAACAACTGGCCGAATTTACTGATCCTCATCTTCTCTCTGGCTCTCCTGCTAACACCTTCAATCTGTGGGTTCTGAAGGGCGATATTTGACTTGAAACGTTAACAGATTCTCTCTCCACAGATGCTGCCAGACCCGCTGAGATTTTATTTCAGATCTCCAGCATCTGCAAGTTAACATTTATTTTCTTCAATCCGTGTACTCCCTCTGGTTCCTGCGACTTCCCCCGCCCAGACGGGCCCGCGCGACCTTCCCCCGCCCAGACGGGCCCGCGCGACCTTCCCCCGCCCAGAAATGAACAGTTAATCCAGCGTCAATCCAACAATGGTGAATAAATATTGTGACAACGAGCAGTCACCCTCCTGCCTCATGGTGACCCTGGGGTGGTGGGGTCACTGAATTGAAAGGTGCATCTATTGCATCATGAGCTCTCTGCGGCAATGCAGCCAATCGAGCGACTCAGATCCCTGGTTTATAGGAGTTCAAAGGTGTGCCAAAGGAGCATGCAACATTGGGGGAAAAAAACAGCTTTAAGTATAGAGGAAGTGAGAGGGATTATAAAAAGACAAGAGTCAATATTCATTTTATGGCCAATTGAGAACACAACCTTATAAGGCCATTGCAGATAAACTGGTGGTATGAATGAGAAAGCAGAGAATGTCATTGGCTCCAATTACACTTGACGATTGTAGTGGGGTGCGGTTCGAGTAGCCAACCTCCAAGATTGGTCCGCAGTCTCCGGGAGCTGAAGATCAATCTCGGGGTAAAATCTGTAAGGAGAGAAAAAAATTCTCTCCTTACAGATGCTACCAGACCTGCTGAGATTTTCCGGTGTTTTCTTGTTGGTTTCAGATTCCAGCATCCGCAGTAATTTTTATCCGGCGGGGGGGGGGGGGGGGGGGGAGGCGGAGATAAATCAGTTTTTAAAATTTTCTTTGACCACTTTTTAACCTCATTGAAAATTAGGGGATGGGGCGGGGGGGTGTTTGGCTGACAACACAACGAGGTATTGAGTCTTTCTGCTTTCTGATTGGTGTAGGAAGGCACTGCGTCACACGGATGGATGTGTTGGCCAACTAATGGCAGGGGAGTGGGGCAGGAGGTGGGAGTCATGTGATGAAAGCTCCAGGAATGTATTTAATCCCAGTTGGGGGTTTGGAATCGCTTCTCGGCCTTTTGGCTAAGATCAAGTGTAGTATGGAGAGGATGCTGCACTTGGTTGAGGTCATTAGGTTACATTGAAGCTTCATATGTTTCATATGAAGCAATTTTTAAAAAGCGGCATCTCGGCCTTTTGGCTAAGATGCAAATGAGCTCAAGTCTTGGAGGAGGAACCTCCCCCTTCTCCAATCAGCTTGGCTCATGTAGATCAGGCCCAGGACAGGGTGGTTTGGTCGCTCACCCTGTCTTGTCAGCCTGGATCGGAAATGTCTCAACTTGTTGAGACTCTGAATTGGATTTGATTTGATCGAATTGGAAAAGTATTTTTAAAAAAAGAAAAGGAGATTTTTGGAGAAAGGGAGTTTGATTTTCAGCACCGGGAGTAAAGAAATACTGGAAATCTCCCCGGAAAAGGCAGGCTCCCAATTCTTATTGTTCTCGTGACCCTATCAAATCATGTGGACAGGGATCAGTCAGTTATTCTTGTAGGTTCTGGTTTCATTTCCCCAACGAGGCTGAAGTCCACTCAGTCCATTGGCTAAGGGAGTTGGTGGGAGGGATGCAGGGATCACATTCCCCAAAAAGGAAATGGTAATATTACTGAGCTAGCAATCCTGAGGCTCAGGCTATTGCTCTGGGGACCCAGGTTCAAATCCCACCACGGCAGCTGGTGGAATTAAATTCAAGGACAAAATCTGGAATCAAAAAGCTAATCTCACTAATCGTAACCATCAAACCCAAACCCATCTGGGTCACTGATGTCCTTTAGGGAAGGAAATCTGCCATCCTTACCCAGTCTGGCCTACATGTGACTCCAGAGCCACAGCAATGTGGTTGACTCTTAATTGCCCTCTGAAATGGTTCAGCAACACTCTCAGTTCAAGAACAATTAGGGATGCGCAACAAATGCTGGCCCAGCCAGTGACACCCCATCACAAAAGTGATTATGTTTAAAAAAAAATACCCAGTACCCTATTCACCATCTGAAACTGATCAGAGCACTGTGTGAAGTCCAAATCCGCTTACATCCATCCTGAGAAAGTTGCCTGTTTCACGCGAACATGCATCGATACAGCACCAATTATCTATTCTATTTAAAACATTCTAACGTGCTTCAGAGGAGCTCTCACAAAATTTGACACCAAGCCATACAACAACATATTAGGATCAGGGCAGGTCAATGTCATAGGTTATAAAGAGCAGGTTATAGAGGTAGAGAGACAGTGGTTTAGCAAGGCAACTCCAGGGCTTAGGGCCTAGGCAGCTGAAGCTACGTGCATCTATGATGCAGCAATTAAACTGGGAATGCACAGGAAATCCGAGGAAAGGGATGGATTGTCACGAGAGGTGATGGAATTTGAAGGAAAGGATGAACTTTTGTTTCCCCAATATTGAGGCATTGGAATAACACATTGCTACTCCATACGCGACCCTTTGTCACCTTGCCAGATCAGAGTTCCTGTACTAGCTTACTGTGTTCCCTCCATTAAACTCCCGCCTGCCCAACACCTTGCTGTACAAACCTGTGACACAAGTCTTCTTCACCCATCACCGCAGGCTAGGGTCGCCAACACCGGATTCAGATACCCCCCCCACCCCGAAGAATCACATGACTGCACACTTCCAACCACAGCCCTACCGTTGGCTGCTTCCTGCAGCCAATCAGAAAGCAAACAGACTATATTATGACAGATCATCAAATTGGGCAGACAACCAAAGCTGCCCCGCCCGTCTTTAAATATTCCTATAACATGGAGGGCTCGGAAGAATGTTTTAACATTATTTAATACTTGGTCTTTCTCACAGCAACCATAGAAATCATAGAAACCCTACAGTGCAGAAGGAGACCATTCGGCCCATCGAGCCTGCACCGACCACAATCCCACCCAGGCCCTACCCCCACATATTTTACCCACTAATCCCTCTAACCTACGCATCCCAGGACTCTAAGGGGCAATTTTTTTAACCTGGCCAATTAACCTAACCCGCACATCTTTGGACTGTGGGAGGAAACCGGAGCACCCGGAGGAAACCCACGCAGACACGGGGAGAATGTGCAAACTCCACACAGACAGTGACCCGAGCCAGGAATCGAACCCGGGACCCTGGAGCTGTGAAGCAGCAGTGCTAACCACTGTGCTACCGTGCCGCCCCTGGAGACTGGCCTTAAATTCTGAGGAGTGTTTAACCCTACACTCATCACAGCTCTGTGACACCATCCTCCTCGTACAAAATCCTCCAATGGAATGAGGCCAACTTCACACACATTTCCCCACCCTCACTCCTGGATTGCAGGAAACACGGAGCAGCATCCAGTCCGCATATTCAGTCAGAAGTACAGGAGGGTCACACAGCCACCCATTCCCCCGACAAACATTAATTGGTGAAGTATTTCAGAGCCAGGGAAAGACTGTCGAGTGGAACATCTCACCAGGACTTCAGAATGTACATGATACCGTTTGGGAGCTGGGGAATTAATTACGCTGGACACCACAGTGCAGAGAGCATTTCTGCTTCTGAAAGTAATTCAGCCCCATCCCTTCTTCCTGCAGAGCAATGGGGTGACAAAGGTGGCAATTTGAGCTATCCCTAAATCCAAGCCCACACAATCACCTCAATCTCAAAGACTGTGGGACGGCACAGTGGGGTTAGCACTGCTGCCTCTCAGTGCCAGGGACCCAGGTTCGATTCCCAGCTTGGGTGACTGTGTGGAGTTTACACATTCTCCCCGTGTCTGCGTGGGTTTCCTCCGGGTGCTCCGGTTTCCCCCCACAGTCCAAAGATGTGCTGTTAGGGTGCATTGGCCGTGCTAAATTCTCCTTCAGTGTACCTGAACAGGCGCCAGAGTGTAGTGACTAGAGGATTTTCACAGTAACTGCATTGCAGTGTTAATATATGCCTACTTGCGGCACTAATAAATAAACTTTAAACTTAACAGCACAGTGCTGACCAAGGTGAGAGTGTGCAAAACCTCTAAACATCTTGACTGGCCTGACAACTCCCATTATCCTTGGCCTGTGTAACTACCAGGAAAAATAGATAAACCTTGGGTCACTGTATCCAACAATGTAAACCCTGGCAAATAAATATAGCTACGTGATAAAAATCCATCTTTGTACAATTGCTGGAAAAAAAAAGGACAGGCCCATCTGTAGCAAGTGACAACCGCCCGAGAAATGGGAATTGTTGATTCATTACAAACACACACAACTTTTACACCCCAACTGGAGGCAAGAGCTTAAAGAGATATACAGTAACCTTACCGCAGTCAAATCACTGACTCAAGAACAGCTTCTTCCCTGCTGCCATCAGGCTTTTGAATGGCCCCACCTCACATTAAGTGGATGTTTCTCTACACCCTAGCTGTGACTGAAACGCCACTCTCTCTCCTTTCCTTCTCTATGAATGGCATGCTTTGTCTGTATAGTGCACAAGAAACAATATTTTTCACTGCATCCTAATACGTGTGACAATAAATCAAAAATTCAGGCCGGAATTCCAGGATTTAGCCTCCAGCTTCTCACATCAAATACAACAGAGAGAGAGAGAGAGATTACAAATGGTACTCTGGAGGAGAAGTTAAACAAGCAGAGACCAGGAAGAAGCTACCTGGCAACAAACTCACAGAATATTACTTTCCACTTTCAGACGAAAGTGGTGTTCATTTCCAGCATCTTTTATTTTCATTGATATTTTTTTTTTAAAAAGCACATTTATTTTCAGAGGCAGCTCACACCCGAGAGAGGAATAATGATCTTACCTTTCAAGCCGCAAGCCTTGCCAGGAGAGAGAAATTCAGAGTCCTAACTCGACAGAGTGGGTGAACTTCGCACTTTGAGCTTGTATAAATTTCACAAATTACCTACACGACTAATCACTCTGCAACGCCTGACACACAGAAAGCAAATTACTCAGCACATCAAATTAGGGACAGGAGGGATGGGGGTGGGGGGAGAGGTTCGAGGTATCCAGTGTGAGAAACTCGGGTTAAGTGATTTGTTGGTGTGTGTGTGTGATGTTAATTGGTAGATTGTTGGCAATTTGCGACTTAATTGATGAAACTGAAGTCAATTCAGTTTTTGGTTGCTGGGATTCTATCTGTTAAAGGTGACTAGGAACCTTACAGGAACATAGAAAATAGGAGCAGCAATAGGCCATTCGGCCCTTCCAACTTGCTTCACCATTCATTCATCCAACTCAGTAACCTTCTTCCCATATACTTTTGCCCCAAGGGCTTTATATAACTGCTTCTTGAAAACATACAATGCTTTGGTCTCAGCTGCTTTCTATGGTAGTAAATTCTACAGGCTCACCACTCCCTGGGTGAAGAAATTTCTCCTCATCTCTGTACTGTTCTGGACTCCCCCACCATCGGGAACATCCTTCCTGCATCTACTCTGTGCAGTCCTGTTAGAATTTCTATGAAATCCCTGAATGAATTTTATAGGTTTCTATGAAATCAGGGTGGCACGGTAGCACAGTGGTTAGCACTGCTGCTTCACAGCTCCAGGGACCTGGGTTCGATTCCCGGCTTGGGTCACTGTCTGTGTGGAGTTTGCACATTCTCCTCGTGTCTGCGTGGGTTTCCTCCGGGTGCTCCGGTTTCCTCCCACAGTCCAAAGATGTGCGGGTTAGGTTGATTGGCCATGCTAAAAATTGCCCTTAGTGTCCTGAGGTGTGTAGATTAGAGGGATTAGTGGGTAAATATATAGGGATCTGGAGGTAGGGCCTGGGTGGGATTGTGGTCGGTGCAGACTCGATGGGCCGAATGGCCTCCTTCTGCACTGTAGGGTTTCTATGATTTCTATGATTCCCCCTTCTAAACGAAACAGTGGTGCAGTGGTTAGCACTGCAGCCTCACAGCGCCAGGTACCTGGGTTCGATTCCTGGCTTAGGTCACTGTCTGTGTGGAGTTTGCACGTTCTCCCCGTTTGTGCGTGGGTTTCCTCCTATAGTCTAAAAGACGTGCTGGTTAGGGTGCATTGACCTGAACAGGCGCCGGAGTGTGGCGACCAGGGGAATTTCACAGTAACTTCATTGCAGTGTTAGTGTAAGCCTACTTGTGACACTAATAAATAAACTTTATGAACTCCAGCTAATATAATCCTGAACCAACTCAATCTTTCCTCATATGACAATCCTAGGAATCAGTCTGGTAAACCTTCGCTGCACTCCCTCCAGAGCGAGAATATCCTTCCTCAGATAAGGAGACCAAAACTGCACACAATATTCCAGGTGTGCTCTTACCAAGGCCCTGCATAATTGTACCAAGACATCCCTGCTCCTGTACCCTGAATGGGTGTTGCCAATATTTTCATGGATTGGCCTTCACCATTGGTTGACTGTCCAAATAAAACATTTATTTGTATTCCATTGAGTTAAAGTTAAAGTTTATTTATTAGTGTCACAAATGGGCTTACATTAACACTGCAATGAAGTTGCTGTGAAATTCCCCGAGTCGCCACACTCTGGCGCCTGTTCGGGTCAATGCACTTAACCAGCACGCCTTTCAGACTGTGGTAGGAAACCGGAGCACCCGGAGGAAACCCACGCAGACACGGGGAGACAGTGACCCAAGGTCAGGAATTGAACTCGGGTCCCTGGCGCTGTGAGGCAGCAGCACTAACCACTGTGCCACCGTGCTGCCCCGGGTCCCTGGCGCTGTGAGGCAGCAGTGTGAACCCACTGTGTCACCGTGCCGCCCCGGGTCCCTGGCGCTGTGAGGCAGCAGTGTGAACCCACTGTGTCACCGTGCTGCCCCGGGTCCCTGGCGCTGTGAGGCAGCAGTGCTAACCACTGTGTCACCGTGCTGCCCCGGGTCCCTGGCGCTGTGAGGCAGCAGTGTGAACCCACTGTGTCACCGTGCTGCCCCGGGTCCCTGGCGCTGTGAAGCAGCAGTGCTAACCACTGTGCCACCGTGCTGCCCCGGGTCCCTGGCGCTGTGAAGCAGCAGTGCTAACCACTGTGCCACCGTGCCGCCCCGGGTCCCTGGCGCTGTGAGGCAGCAGTGCTAACCCACTGTGCCCCCGTGTCACCTCAGTTTCAACAATGAAAGGTGATCTGATTAAGCTCATTACAGTGGAAAGAGAATTTGATAGGTTAGATATTTGGGCAAATCGAGAACAAGGGAACATCATAAATTAGAGCCAATCAATTCAGGGGTGAAATCAAAGAACAAAGAACAGGAACAGGCCCTTCGGCCCTCCGATCCTGCGCGTCTATCTATCTAACAACCGCATGTATCCCTCTATTCGCCATCTGTTCGTGTGCCTATCCAGATAAATCGTAAATGTCACTAACGTATCTGCCTCAACCCCCTCACTGGGCAGTGCATTCCAGACCCCCACCACCCTCTGTGTAAAAAATTTCCCCCGCACATCTCCACTGAACCTTCCCCCCCCTTACCTTGATCTTGCGCCCCCTTGTAATTGTCATTTCTGCCCCTGGGAAAAAGCTCCCAACTCTTCACCCTATCTATACCCCTCATAATTTTAAAAGCTTCTATCAGGTCACCCCTCAGTCTCCGTCTTTCCAGGGAGAACAATCCCAGTTTATTCAATCTCTCCTCGTAGCTAATACCCTCCATTCCAGGCAACATCCTGGTAAACCTTTTCTGTACTCCCTCCAAAGCCTCCACGTCCTGGTAGTGTGGTGACCAGAATTGGACATAGTATTCCAAATGTGGCCTAACCAACGTTTTATATAACTGTTACATAATTTGCCAACTTTTATTCTCGATGCCCCGGCCAATGATGGCGAGCATTCCATATGCTTTCTTCACCACCTTTTCCACCTGTGCTGCCACTTATAAGGATCTGTGGACCTGTGCTCCCAGATCTCTCTGTGTGTCTGCGCTCCTGATGGTTCTGCCATTTATTTTATAGCTCCCACCTGAATTGGATCGACCAAAATGCATCACCTCACATTTGTCCAGATTAAATTCCATCTGCCACTTCTTCACCAATTTTTTCAGCCTATCTATATCCTGCTGTATTCTCTGACAATCTTCATCACAATCCACAACTCCACCAATCTTAGTATCATCTGCAAACTTGCTAATCAGACCAGCTATGTTTTCTTCTAAGACATTTATATATATTACAAACAACAGAGGTCCCAGCACTGATCCCTGCGGAACACCACTAGTTACAGACCTCCATTCAGAAAAACACCCTTCCAACGCTACCCTCTGTCTTCTATGGCCAAGCCAGTTCTGAATCCATCCAGCTGGTTCACCCCTCATCCCGTGAGATTTAACCTTTTACACCAGCCTGCCATGAGGGACCTTGTCAAATGCTTTACTAAAGTCCATGTAGACAACATCCACAACCCTTCCCTCATCAATCATTTTTGTCATCTCCTCAAAAAACTCAATTAAATTAGAGAGACATGACCTCCCACGTCTGTCTGTCACTAATAAGACCATTCAGTTCCAAATGTGTATAGATCCTATTCCTAAGAATCCTCTCCAATAGTTTCCCTATCACTGACGTCAAGCTCACTGGCCTGTAATTACCTGGGTTATCCTTGCTACCCTCCTTAACGCAGGAGGGTAGCAAGGATCCAGACGCAGCATGGATTCATGAAGGGAAAGTCCTGTTTGACGAATCTACTGGACTTTTATGAAGATGTCACTAGTGCGGTTGACAGAGGGGAACCGGTGGATGTGGTGTTTTTAGATTTCCAGAAGGCGTTCGATAAGGTGCCTCACAAAAGGTTGCTGCAGAAGATTGGGGTACACGGAGTTAGGGGTAAGGGGTTGGCGTGGATTGGGGATTGGCTATCTAACAGGAAGCAGAGAGTTGGGATAAATGGGTGCTTTTCTGGTTGGCAGTTGGTGACCAGTGGCGTGCCGCAGGGATCAGTGCTGGGGCCTCAATTGTTTACCATTTACATAGATGATCTGGAGGAGGGGACTGAATCTAGGGTATTCAAGTTTGCTGATGACACGAAGGTGAGTGGGAAAGCGAATTGCCTGGAGGACGCGGAAAGTCTGCAGAGAGATTTGAATAGGCTGAGCGAGTGGGCGAGGATCTGGCAGATGGAATATAACCTTAGCAAATGTGAGGTTATCCACTTTGGAAGAAATAATAGTAAATTGGAATATTATTTAAATGGAGAAAAATTACATCGTGCGACTGTGCAGAGGGACCTGGGGGTCCTTGTGCACGAATCGCAAAAACTCAGTCTGCAGGTGCAGCAGGTGATCAAGAAGGCGAATGGAATGTTGGCCTTTATCGCGAGGGGGATAGAATATAAAAGCAGGGAGGTCTTGCTGCAACTGTACAAGGCACTGGTGAGGCCGCAACTGGAATACTGTGTGCAGTTTTGGTCCCCTTATTTGCGAAAGGATATATTGGCCTTGGAGGGAGTGCAGAGAAGGTTCACCAGGTTGATACCGGAGATGAGAGGTGTAGCTTATGAGGAGAGATTAAACAGATTGGGTCTGTACTCGTTGGAGTTTAGAAGGATGAGGGGTGATCTTATAGAGACATATAAGATAATGAAGGGGCTGGATAGGGTAGAGGTGGAGAGATTCTTTCCACTTAGAAGGGAAACCAGAACTAGAGGGCACAGCCTCAAAATAAGGGGGAGCCGGTTCAGAACAGAGTTGAGGAGGAACTTCTTCTCTCAGAGGGTAGTGAATCTCTGGAATTCTCTGCCCACTGAAGTGGTGGAGGCTTCCTCGTTGAATATGTTTAAATCACGGGTAGATAGTTTTCTGATCGATAAGGGAATTAGGGGATATGGGGAGCAGGCGGGTAAGTGGATCTGATTCGCTTCAGATCAGCCATGATCTTGTTGAATGGCGGGGCAGGCTCGAAGGGCCAGATGGCCTACTCCTGCTCCTATTTCTTATGTTCTTATGTTCTTAAATAACGGGACAACATTGGCTATCCTCCAGTCCTCTGGGACCTCACCGGTGGCCAACGAAGAAACAAAGATTTCTGTTATAGGCCCAGTAATTTCATCTCTTGCCTCCCTCAGTAATCTGGGATAGTTGCCATCTGGCCCTGGGGATTTGTCTACCTTCATGATTTTTAATTCTCCTAACACTTCCTCTCTCGTAATGATGACTTGTTTTAAAGGGTTTACACATCCCTCCGAGACACCATCAATCGATGTGTCCCTCTCCTTTGTGAACACCGGTGCAAAGTACTCATTAAGGATCTCACCCACTTCCTTTGATTCTACACATAATTTCCCTCCTTTGTCCCATGAGTGGACCAACTCTTTCTCTAGCTACCCTCTTGTTCCTAATATCTGTATAAAATCATAGAATCATAGAATCATAGAAACCCTACAGTGCAGAAGGAGGCCATTCGGCCCATCGAGTCTGCACCGACCACAATCCCACCCAGGCCCTACCCCCACATATATTTTACCCGCTAATCCCTCTAACCTACACATCCCAGGACTCTAAGGGGCAATTTTTAACCTGGCCAATCAACCTAACCCGCACATCTTTGGACTGTGGGAGGAAACCGGAGCACCCGGAGGAAACCCACCCAGACACGAGGAGAATGTGCAAACTCCACACAGACAGTGACCCGAGCCGGGAATCGAACCCGGGACCCTGGAGCTGTGAAGCAGCAGTGCTAACCACTGTGCTACCGTGCCGCCCCTTAATCCTGTCTGCCAAGGACATTTCGTGACCCTTCTTGCCCTCCAAACCCCCTGTTTGAGCTCTTTTCTACTTTCCCTGTATTCTTCAAGTGCTTCATCTGTTTTTATCTGCCTCGACCTCATGTATGCATCCTTTTTCTTTTTGACGAGACTCACAATTTCCCTGGTCATCCACGATTCCTGAATCCTGCCTTTCCTGTCCATCCTTTTCACAGGCACATGTCTGTCCTGCACTCCGATCAACTGCTCCTTAAAAGACTCCCACATGCCAGATGTGGATTTATCCTCAAACAGCCTCTCCCAAACAACAGCCTCCATATCCTGCCTAATCCAGTTGTCGTTAGCCTTCCCCCAATTTAGTACCTTAACCCTAGGACAACAACGTCCTTTTCCATGAGTATCCGAAAGCTTATGGAATTGTGGTCACTGTTCGCCACATGTTCCCCCACTACAACTTTGATGACCTGGCCGGTCTCATTCCCAGTACTAGGTCCAGTGTAGCCCCCTCTCGAGTCGGACTATCCACATACTGTTCCAAAAAGCCTTCCTGGACACACTTAACGAATTCCTCACCATCCCAACCCTTAGCCCTGTGGCATTTCCAGTCAATAGGAGGAAAATTAAAGTCTCCCACTCCAACAACCCTATTATTTCTACATCTGTCCAGAATCTGCTCACATATCCATTCTTCAGGTAAAACACGGGAAGTAGAAATCAACCTCCTGGGGGTTACCATTGACTAGAAACTGAACTGGACTAGCCAAATAAATGTAGTGGTTACCAGAGCAGGTTAAAGACTGGGACTCCTTTGGCGAGTAACTCACTCCTGACTCCCCAAAGCCTGGCCA
This sequence comes from Mustelus asterias, assembly GCF_964213995.1. NCBI lineage: Eukaryota > Metazoa > Chordata > Chondrichthyes > Carcharhiniformes > Triakidae > Mustelus > Mustelus asterias. The sequence goes on from NW_027591047.1 coordinate 72,846, forward strand.
CCATCTATCGGCACCACCATCGGTACTGGGGCCTCAACTATTTATCATTTATATAGACGATCTGGAGGAGGGGACGGAGTGTAGGGTAACAAAGTTTGCAGACGACACAAAGATAAGTGGAAAAGTGAATCGTGTGGAGGGCGTAGAAGGTCTGCAGAGAGATTTGGACAGGCTGAGTGAGTGGGCGAGGATCTGGCAGATGGAGTATAACGTTAACAAATGCGAGGTTATTCACTTTGGAAGAAATAATAGCAAATTGGATTGCTATCTAAATGGAAAGAAATTACAACATGCTACTGTGCAGAGGGACCTGGGGGTCCTTGTGCATGAGACACAAAAACCCAGTCTGCAGGTGCAACAGGTGATCAAGAAGGAAAATGGGATGTTGGCCTATATTGCAAGGGGGATAGAATATAAAAGCAGAGATGTCTTGCTGCATCTGTACAAGGCATTGGTGAGGCCGCAGCTGGAATACTGTGTGCAGTATTGGTCCCCTTATTTGCGCAAGGATATATTGGCCTTGGGGGGAGTGCAGAGAAGGTTCACCAGGGTTGATACCAGAGATGAGGGGTGTTGATTATGAGGAGAGACTGAGCAGATTGGGTTTGTACTCGTTGGAATTTAGAAGGCTGAGGGGGGATCTTATAGAGACATATAAGATAATGAAGGGGCTGGATAGGGTAGAGGTGGAGAGATTCTTTCCACTCAGGAAGGAAACTCGAACTAGGGGGCACAGCCTCAAAATAAAGGGGGGTCAGTTTAGGACAGAGGAGGAACTTCTTCTCTCAGAGGGTGGTGAATCTCTGGAATTCTCTGCCCACTGAAGTGGTGGAGGCTACCTCGCTGAATATGTTTAAATCACGGACAGATGGATTCCTGATCGGTAAGGGAATTAGGGGTTATAGGGCTCAGGCGGGTAAGTGGAACTGATCCACTTCAGATCAGCCATGATCTTATTGAATGGCGGGGCAGGCTCGAGGGGCGAGATGGCCTACTCCTGCTCCTATTTCTTATGTTCAAGGCACAAGCCAGGAGGGATGGGTGCAGCTCCAACAACACTCAAGAAGCTCAACACCATCCAGAACAAAGTAGCCCACTTAGAAATCATATCATCATAGAAACCCTACAGTGCAGAAGGAGGCCATTCGGCCCATCAAGTCTGCGCCGACCGCAATCCTACCCAGGCCCTACCCCCACATATTTTACCCGCTAATCCCACTAACCTACGCATCCCAGGACTCTAAGGGGCAATTTTTTTAACCTGGCCAATCAACCTAACCCACACATCTTTGGACTGTGGGAGGAAACCGGAGCACCCGGAGGAAACCCACGGAGACACGAGGAGAATGTGCAAACTCCACACAGACAGTGACCCAAGCCGGGAATCGAACCCGGGACCCTGGAGCTGTGAAGCAGCAGTGCTCACCGCTGTGCTACCGTGCCACCCTTGATTGCTATCCCTTCCACCATTGACGTCCAGTGGCAGCCATGTTTACCATCTACAAGATGCACTGCAGCAACTCACCAAGGCTCCTTAGGCAGCACCTTCCAAACACACGACCACTACCATTTAGAAGAACGAGGGCAGCAGATACCAGGGAACACCACCACCTGGCGGTTTCCTTCCAAGTCACTCACCATTCTGACTTGGAAATATATCGCCATTCCTTCACTGTTGCTGGGTCAAAATCCTGGAACTCCCTCCCTAACAGCACTGTGGGTGTACCAACGCAGCAGGGACTGCAACGATTCAAGAAGGCAGCTCACCGCCACCTTCTCAAGGGTAATTAGACATGGGCAATAAATACTGGCCCAGCCAGTGATGCTCACATCCTGTAAAATGAGTTTTAAAAAAATCTCCCCCACAAGCACACGGTTAATTTGAGATTTCAAAACTGTGATTGACAGCGTTCTGTTGGGTGTGGATATCGAGGGTTAGGGAGGAAAAGTTGGAAATTTGTGACTGCGGAATGGATCAGCCATGATGAAGGGTAGTACAGGCCTGTGGGGCTGAATGGTCTCCTCCTATCCCTATCTTGGGTAAAAATATGGCCACATAGGGCGGGATGGTGATTGGCTCATTGAATTCAATTGTGGATACCTTTCCACAAAAGATCCTTTCTGAATAATTCAGCTGCAGCAAAACCTTTTGCAAATTTCCACCACCGCCCCCCCCCCCAACTTCCCACCCTCCACTCCCCCCTACCTACTTTCCTCCCATTCCCCCGCATTTCCCCCCACCCATTCTCCCACTCCCACCCACCCATCCCCCCACCAATTCTCTCCCACTCCCCCTCCACCCACTTTTGCCTCCCCCCATCCACTCTCCCCCCCACCTACTTCCCCCCCCACCTCCCCCACCCACCCACACACCCACCCCCCCCCCCCCCCCCCCCCCCCCCCCCCACCCACTCCTTCATTTCCCTTAAGAATCATGAAAAATAAATCATTACGATTATTCTTAGTATTCCTGCTTCTGGGAGACATTTTGGTGAGATTCCCCTTTTAATAGCCTCTTATTCATAGAATGATGCAGCACATGAGGCCATTTGGCCCCTCCTGTCCATACTAGCTCTTTGATGGAGCTATCCAATGAGTCCCATTTCTCCTGCTGTATCCCCATATCCCTGCGGATATTCCCTTTTCAAATTCCTATTGAGTCTGTTTCCACCGCCCTTTCAGACACCACGTCCCAAATTACATCAACTCACAGTGGGAAGAAACATCCCGCACTGGGGCGGCACGGTAGCGCAGTGGTTAGCACTGCTGCTTCACAGCTCCAGGGACCCGGGTTCGATTCCCGGCTTGGGTCACTGTGTGTGTGGAGTTTGCACATTCTCCCCGTGTCTGCGTGGGTTTCCTCTGGGTGCTCCGGTTTCCTCCCACAGTCCAAAGGTGTGCGGGTTAGGTTGATTGGCCATGCTAAAATTGCCCCTTAGTGTCCTGGGATGCGTAGGTTAGAGGGATTAGTGTGTAAAATATGTAGGGATATGGGGGTAGGGCCTGGGTGGGATTGTGGTCGGTGCAGACTCGATGGGCCGAATGGCCTCTTTCTGTGCTTTCTATGACCCCCCGTCCCCCCGATCAATCACCTTTAACCTGTGTCCTCTGGTGACTGGCTCCCCTGCAAATGGAGACCTTCCTCACTCTATCGAAACCCTTACTGATATTAAACACCTTGATCGAATCTCCCCTTCTCAATCTCAGTCTCTCAAACCTCTCCCCAAAGCTGAAGTGACTCTGATCGGACTTTCCTTTTAATGGGTTTCGGATGGTGAGATCCTCCTTAAACAGCAGATTAACAGCTCCAGTTACACACAACATCTGCTCCTAATGCCTCCGGCCAGCCAAAATCCACATTGCTGTAACCATGGTGACCCTTACCTCAATTGACTCTGTCAGTGTGAAAAGGACAACATCTTCTGGCAAGATCTGAAAAGAATTGTCCCCCTTCCAACAAAGGGGGAAGTAACATCATTCACAGCACCGGACCCAGCTGGGAAGGGAAACGTTTAAACTTTGATCATTACATTTGCTTAGCACCGCAGCACGTCACCGAGTCTCCGTCAACAACACCTTCCAAACACACGACCGCTACCATCCAGAAGGACAAGGGCAGCAGATACCTGGGAACACCACCACCAGGGGGTTCCCCCCCAAGTCACCATCCTGACTTAAAGTTAAAGTTAGAAGTTAAAGTTTATTTATTAGTGGTACAAGTAGTCTTACATTAACACTGCAATGAAGTTACTGTCAAAATCCCCTAGTCGCCACACTCCGGTGCCTGTTCGGGTACACTGAGGGAGAATTTAGCACGTCCAATGCACCCTAACCAGCATGTCTTTCAGACTGTGGGAGGAAACCGGAGCATCCGGAGGAAACCCACGCAGACACGAGGAGAATGTGCAAACTCCACACAGACAGTGACCCAAGCCGGGAATCGAACCCGGGTCCCTGACGCTGTGAGGCAGCAGTGCTAACCACTGTGCCACCGTGCTGCCCCTTGGAAATATATAGGCCATTCCTTCACTGTCGCTGGGTCAAAATCCTGCAACTCCCTCCCTAACAGCACTGTGGGTGTACCTACATCACATGGGCTGCAGCGGTTCCAGAAGGCAGCTCACTCACCAACTTCTTATCATCGAACCTCTACAGTGCAGAAGGAAGCCATTCGGCCCATCGGGTCTGCACTGACTCCCTGACAGAGCATCTTACCCAGATCCAACCCCACTCCCACCCTACCCCACTACCCAATCCCAGTAACCCCACGCATTTACCATGGCTAATCCCCCTAAAATCTTGGGACAATAAAGGGCAGTTTAACATGGCCAATCCACTTAACCTGAACATCTTTGGACATCTTGAGGGGCAATTAGGGATGGGGAATACGTGCTGTTGCGATGTGGGGTGGGGGGGTGCATGGAGGGTGTGTAGAGGGGTGAGGACTGGAGGGTTTAAAAAAAAATTTTAAATCCAGGACCAACCAGCGCTTGCTCCCGGCAGCCTCCGCACCCATTCCAGGGTCCAACCCCCAACCTCCCTCTCATCCCACCTGCCACGCCCAGGAATGAAAATCCCAATTGTGGGCTGCCATTTCTAAAGGGGGTTCTCCCGTCTTGGCACACCCGAGCTGGCAGCAAACATCCTAGGCCTTTGGCTCCAAGGTTTGCAGGGCTCCCTGCCAGGGCTCCCTGCCAGGAGGCGCTCAGTCAGTCGGTGCAGAGCTAAGAGTACAGTGTACTGCCCTCCGAAGATGTGCGGGTTAGGTTGATTGGCCAGGTTAAAAATTGCCCCTTAGAGTCCTGGGATGTGTAGGTTAGAGGGATTAGCGGGTAAATATGTGGGGGGCTAGGGCCTGGGTGGGATTGTGGTCGGTGCAGACTCGATGGGCCGAATGGCCTCCTTCTGCACGTAGGGTTTCTATGATTCTATGATTCTATGAAATGTAACTTCATAAACAAGTTTCCTTCACCCCATGTAATCAGGACAGAGATATCAGTATTTATGGGAAGAGCGGATATTAGATTGAGAAACCTCGAGACTCTGGAATTGAAAGAAACCTTTGGACAGCTGTCAGCAACTCCATGACAACGCCTTTTGACAATGTGCCAGAGGTTCCCGGAACATTTGACAATCTCATCCATTCTCACAATTTACATTAACCAGCACCACTAGAATCATAGAATCCCTACTGTGCAGAAAGAGACCACTAGGCCCATTGAGTCCTCACCGAAAACATTCCCACCTAGGCCCTATCCACGTAACCCCACACATTTACCCCGCTAATCCCTCGAACCTACGCATCCCAGGACACTAGGGGGCAATTCAGCGTGGCCAATCCACCTAACCTGCACATCTTTGGACGACTAAACTAACAAATTCTAACAACTAACTCAAATAAACTTACAAACTAACACTAACAGGCTAACAGTACCATTAGCAACAAACATTAGTGCCAGCTTTCGGTAACATTAACAACTTATCCACAATACTGTCCGACAATGCACAAGTTACAGCAATTCCTGTCGAGGGAATTGGCTTTTGGGCACTGTTCCAAAGAACAATGCAGGTTAAGTGGATTGACCATGCTAAATTGCCCCTTAATATCCAAAGATGTGTAGGTTAGGTGGATTAGCCATGATAAATACGCAGCGTTATCAGACTAGGGCAGGGCGGGGTGAGCCTGGGTAAGAGGTTCTTCCAGAGAGTCAGTGCAGACTCAGTGGGCTGAATGGCCTCCTTCTGCACTGTAGTGATTTTATGGATTCTATGGTTCGGCCCACATTCTGGGTGTAAGACATCCCATCGTCAGTGTTTCAAAGAGCTGGGAGCTTTCCCCACTGCCCTGGGGCCAATATTCATCCATCCAATTATCACTAAAAATTGATGATGTTGGGTTGTGATCACATTGCTGATTGTGGGATCTTGCTGTGCACTAATTGGCTGCTGCGTTTCCTACATTACAACAGTGCCTACACTTCAAGAAGATTCCATTGACTGTGAAAGGCATGATTTAATGAGAGCTCTCTTCAAACAAGGCATGGTAAAGCTGCCACGGTCTCAGGTGACCATAGGCTGCTCTCCCCTTTGAGGGGGGGGAGAGCTGACTGGTGGTGATTGAACCTGAGGATCGCCACACCTCAGGCGAGGGGCAAGGCTGTGAAGGTGGGGCCTTTGTGAATAACCTCAGCCGGTGTGGGAATTGAACCCACGCTGTTGGCGTGGCTCTGCATCATGAACCAGCAGTCCAGGTGACTAAACTAGTCAGCTGGACTGCTGATTCATGATGCAGGTATATTCTTCAGATATATTCAGCCAGGATGATGGGCATCATTGGCACTTACTGTCCCTCCCTTGCTCACGCATGGCACTCTCTCTGAAACTGTAGCTTCCAATTCCAAATCCGATTGGTGACTGTATCACTCGGGATAAGTGTAACCGTTTAAACCGTCCCCGCAGTGCCCAGACATCTCACTGAGGCCCCAGCCAATTCTCAGATGGAAGCCATCGTGCAGTCTGGAGGCTTCCATCCGTCATTTATTGCAGGCTTGAATCAGAACTTTGTGAAAGAGCCCAGTGATTGGCTCACTGCTCAATGGAATGCGTGTTCGGGTATTCCTACCAAGGTAATTAAGGTAATTAACAAAGGTAATTAACAAAGGAACTGTTCCCCACATCACACAAAACATATGGAGGCATTAGGGAAGGAGCAAAAAAGCTTCAGAAGGACATTACTCAGACTGAGCCGTTCTACCATTAAGAACATAAGAACATAAGAAATAGGAGCAGGAGTAGGCCATCTAGCCCCTCGAGCCTGCCCCGCCATTCAATAAGATCATGGCTGATCTGACGTGGATCAGTACCACTTACCCGCCTGATCCCCATAACCCTTAATTCCCTTACCGCTCAGGAATCCATCCATCCGCGCTTTAAACATATTCAGCGAGGTAGCCTCCACCACCTCAGTGGGCAGAGAATTCCAGAGATTCACCACCCTCTGGGAGAAGAAGTTCCTCCTCAACTCTGTCTTAAACCGACCCCCCTTTATTTTGAGGCTGTGTCCTCTAGTTTTAACTTCCTTACTAAGTGGAAAGAATCTCTCCGCCTCCACCCTATCCAGCCCCCGCATTATCTTATAAGTCTCCATAAGATCCCCCCTCATCCTTCTAAACTCCAACGAGTACAAACCCAATCTCCTCAGCCTCTCCTCATAATCCAAACCCCTCATCTCCGGTATCAACCTGGTGAACCTTCTCTGCACTCCCTCCAATGCCAATATATCCTTCCTCATATAAGGGGACCAATACTGCGCACAGTATTCCAGCTGCGGCCTCACCAATGCCCTGTACAGGTGCATCAAGACATCCCTGCTTTTATATTCTATCCCCCTCGCAATATAGGCCAACATCCCATTTGCCTTCTTGATCACCTGTTGTACCTGCAGACTGGGCTTTTGCGTCTCATGCACAAGGACCCCCAGGTCCCTTTGCACGGTAGCATGTTTTAATTTGTTTCCATTGAGATAGTAATCCCATTTGTTATTATTTCCTCCAAAGTGTATAACCTCGCATTTATCAACGTTATACTCCATTTGCCATATCCTCGCCCACTCACTCAGCCTGTCCAAATCTCTCTGCAGATCTTCTCCGTCCTCCACACGATTCACTTTTCCACTTATCTTTGTGTCGTCTGCAAACTTCGTTACCCTACACTCCGTCCCCTCCTCCAGATCATCTATATAAATGGTAAACAGTTGCGGCCCGAGTACCGATCCCTGCGGCACGCCACTAGTTACCTTCCTCCAACCGGAAAAACACCCATTTATTCCGACTCTTTGCTTCCTGTCGGATAGCCAGTCCCCAATCCACTTTAACACACTACCCCCAACTCCGTGTGCCCTAATCTTCTTCAGCAGCCTTTTATGGGGCACCTTATCAAACGCCTTTTGGAAATTCAGGACAGTTCAGGAGAGCTGGGAACCTTTTCTCTGAGTAAACTGATAGGTGACCTGATTATGGAGAGAGGTGAATCAGAGAATCCCTACAGTTCAGGAGGAGGCCATTTGGCCCATCGGGTCTGCACCAACTCTCCGACAGAGCATCTTTCCAGGCCAACCACCCGCCCCCTCTCCCCCCACCTCCACAACCTCACGTATTTACCCTGCTAATCTCCCTAACCTACACATCTTGGGACACTAAGGGGCAATTTAGCATGGCCAATCCACCTATCCTACACATCTTGGGATACTAAGGGGCAATTTAGCATGGCCAATCCACCTAACCTACACATATTGGGACACTAACGGGCAATTTAGCATGGCCAATCCACCTAACCTGCACATCTTGGGCTACTAAGGGGCAATTTAGCATGGCCAATCCACCTAACCTGCACATCTTGGGACACTAAGGTGCAATTGTCACAGAGTCTAGTCATTGTCATAGAGTCATAGAGGTTTACAGCATGGAAACAGGCCCTTCGGCCCAACTTGTCCATGCCGCCCAGTATTGACCCCTTAGCTAGTCCCAATTGCCCACATTTGGCCCATATCCCTCTAAACCCACCTTACCCATGTAACTGTCTAAACGCTTTTTAAAAGACAAAATTGTACCCGCCTCTACTACTGCCTCTGACAGTTTGTTCCAGACACTCACCACCCTCTGTGTGAAACAACTGCTCCTCTGGACACTTTTGTATCTCTCCCCTCTCACCTTAAACCTATGCCCTCTAGTTTTAGACTCCCCTACCTTTGGGAAAAGATATTGACTATCCAGCTGATCTATGCACCTCATTATTTTATAGACCTCGATAAGATCAACCCTCAGCCTCCTACACTCCAGGGAAAAAGTCCCAGTCTATCCAGCCTCTCCTTATAACTCAAACCAGCAAGTCCCAGTAGCATCCTAGTAAATCTTGTGACAGTAAAAATGACCCTGACTGATGGATTGTCATAAAACTCAACTTGTCCTACACTGATGTAAGCTGCCATCCTTATCCAGCCTGGGTCTATATGTGACTCCAGTCCCACACTGTATTGCTGACTCTTAATGGGATGGGCAGTAACTGTACACTTTCCAACATCACCCAAATCCCAAGAACAAAGACATAGAAGTGACAGGAGAAGGTGAGTGAGTGTGTACCAGCAAATTGACTCCATATCTGAGGGCAGTTTGGAGGATTTCTGCCTCACCTGGAATTAAAAACCACTAAAGATGAACCAGGACTGAATTCACAGCCGATAATGACAGGAAATAGATTAGAAATTCAGTCCGATTTCAACCAATTGAGATTTACGTTTGTTTATTACAGAATACAGCAATATTGATTAACCTTTTCACAGGAACAATCTCATTCACGGCGACAGTGGTTAGCACTGCTGCGTCACAGCACTCGGGATCCAGGTTCAATTCCGGCCTCAGTCACTGTCTGTGTGGAGTTTGCACATTCTCCCCGTGTCTGCGTGGGTTTCCTCCGGGTGCTCCGGTTTCCTCCCACAGTCCAAAGATGTGCAGGTTAGGTTGATTGGCCATGCTAAATTGCCCCATAGTGTCAGGGGGATTATCAGGGTAAATATGTGGGGTTATGGGAATAGGGTCTGGGTGGGATTGCGGTTGGTGCAGACTCGATGGGCTGAATGGCCTCCTTCTGCACTGTAGGGATTCTATTCTCTGTCGAATTTGAACAATTTAGCATGGCCAATCCACCCAACTTACAAATCTTCGAAGTGTGGGAGGAAACCGGAGCACCCTGAGGAAACCCACACAGACACGGGGAGAACGTGCAGACTCCACACAGACAGTGACCCACGGCTGGAATCAAACCCAGGTCCCTGGAGCTGTGAGGCAGCAGCGCTAACCACTGTGCCACTGTGCTGCCCGTATAGCGTCCGTTGCACCTCTAATAATCACTTGCCAATCAAAAATCTGTCGAACTCATCCTTGAATATAATCAACGATCCAGTCTCCAGTTCTCACTGGAGAAGAAAATTCAACAACCAATGACCCTCTGGGAGAAAAAAATGTTCCCTCATATCCATCTTAAAAGGGAAACCTCTTCATCTTAAACAGCGTCTCCTGGTTTTCCACTCTCCATGACAAGTGGAAATGTCCTACCTGTATGCACCCGATAAAATCCCCTCAGGCTCTTATATGTTGCAGTGTGTACAGTTCTGGTCACCCTATTATAGAAAAGATATTATTAAACTGGAGCGAGTGCAGAAAAAATTTACTAGGATGCTACCGGGACTTGATGGTTTGAGTTATAAGGAGAGGTTGGATAGACTGGGACTTTTTACTCTGGAGCGTAGGAGGCTGAGGGGTGATCTTATAGAGGCCTATAAAATAATGAGGGGCACAGATCAGCTGGATAGTCAATATCTTTTCCCAAAGGTAGGGGAATCTAAAACTAGAGGGCATAGGTTTAAAGTGAGATACAAAAGTGTCCAGAGGGGTGATTTTTTCACACAGAGGGTGGTGAGTGTCTGGAACAAGCTGTCAGAGGTTGTAGTAGAAGTGGGTACAATTTTGTCTTTTAAAAAGCATTTAGACAATTACATGGGTAAGATGTGTCTAGAGGGATATGGGCAATTGGGAGTAGCTTAGTGGTTAAAAAAAGGGACAGCATGGACAGGTTGGGCCGAAGGGCCTGTTTCCATGCTGTAAACCTCTATGACTCTAAATACCTCTCATTCTCCTAAACTCCAGTGTGAAAAGGTCACAGTCTGTTTTCTCAGATTGTCATCGTGAGCATGAGGAGTGTAGATGGAGGCCATTCAGCCTTTGAGTGTGTCTGTCATTCAGTCAGAGGGTGGCCAATCCTGCAGCTTAATTCCATTTATCAGCTTTGTCTTCATATCCCTTCATAGCAAAACAACCGACTGACGGGCAATGCTTCCAAAGGCAAAGTTAATGTTAATGTTTATTTGTTAGTCACAAGTAAGGCTTACATTAACACTGCAATGAAGTTACTGTGAAATTCCCCTAGTCACTGCACTCTGGTGCCTGTTCGGGTCAATGCACCCGAACCAGCACGTCTTTCAGACTGTAGGAAAAAACCGGAGCATCCGGAGGAAACCCACGCAGACACGGGGAGAGCGTGCAGACTCCACACAGACAGCGACCCAAATCGGGAATTGAACCCAGGACCCTGGCACTGTGAGACAGCGATGCTAACCACTGTGGGGTGAATAATAGGTTGAAATCCCAACCCAGATTCTATACTGATACCCCGCGGGCTGGAGGTGCTGTATTTGAGATGTGATATTAAACCAGGCTTTGTTTGCTCTCTACAATGAATGTAAAAGACCCGGCTGGACTATTTCAGAGAGAAAATGAGGTCTCCCCGCTATCGTGGGCCAACATTCCTTAACCAACATTACGAAAAAGCAGGTGATCTGCTCATTATCACATTGTTGTCTAGAGGGGTTGGGAGATAAATGGCCAGGATTTCTGTTCTAGATCATTGGCCAGTAGCTCCCTCGGCAGTGCAGCGCTCCCTCGGTACTGCACTGAGAGCAATAGCTGAGATTTTGAGTGAACCCATGACTTTCTGAATCAGAGGTGAGAGAAAATAAGACTTGCATTTCTATAGCGCCTTTCATGATCTCTTAATATCCTAAATTGCTTTAGAGCCCATTAAATATTTATGAAGGGTAATTGCTGTTGTAGTGCAGGAAATGTAACAGCCAAGTTATACACAGCAAGATCCCAAAATCAGCACTGTGATAATGACCAGATCATCTGGTTTTGTGATGTTGATTGAGGGATAAACATTGGCCAGAACACTGGGGGGAATTCAACTGATCTTCTTTGAAAGAGTGCTGTGGTTTCTTTGACCTGAGAGAATAGCTGGGGTCTCGGTTTAACATCTCACCTGAGAGACAGCACCTCTCAAGGTGCAGCACTCCCTCAGTACTGCAGTGTGCGTGTCAGCCAGGACTGTGTGCTCAAGTTTCTGCATGTTGGACCATGAACTCATCCTCACTCTGACTGAGAGGCGACTGAAACATGGCTGACACATAAGAAGACAACACCCCATCAATCTCCCCAACAGAAAAAGGCCATTCAGCCCCTTGAATCAGTGTTGGAGTTCACCGTTCGGAAGCCATGTTGTCCAATCCTGCTCTCCCGATCGCTGTCCAATCAGTATTCAAAAGATTTTCTGCAACATCATTAGTTGCAGAAGGAATGTAAAAGTGTTTGACACTGCAGGGGGTCAGGTCAGTGTAAGTTCATTCCGAGATAAACATTGACCTCTGTTCAATAATTCATGGAGTGATTGTGATATTGAGGGCTTGATTACTCTGTCAGGATATTTATAAACCTCCTATACTCATCTCACTTTGACTGTAAAAGCATAAAACTCTGGCTGCTAACTCAGCAAACCTCTCTCCCGTTGTGCCTATCAGCCGATCTGTTTCAAGGGCCAACTGGATTTGAACCCACAATATTACAGCTTGGGGCTCTTCTACACTGTCCCCCATTAAACACTCCCAGGACAGGTACAGCACGGGGTTAGATACAAAGTAAAGCTCCCTCTACACTGTCCCCCATCAAACACTCCCAGGACAGGTACAGCACGGGGTTAGATACAGAGTAAAGCTCCCTCTACACTGTCCCCATCAAACACTCCCAGGACAGATACAACACGGGGTTAGATATAGAGTAAAGCTCTCTCTACACTGTCCCCATCAAACACTCCCAGGACAGGTACAGCACGGGGTTAGATACAGAGTGAAGCTCCCTCTACACTGTCCCCATCAAACACTCCCAGGATAGGTACAGCACGGGGCTGGATACAGAGTAAAGCTCCCTCTACACTGTCCCCCATCAAACACTCCCAGGACAGATACAACACGGGGTTAGATATAGAGTAAAGCTCTCTCTACACTGTCCCCATCAAACACTCCCAGGACAGATACAGCACGGGGTTAGATACAGAGTAAAGCTCCCTCTACACTGTCCCTATCAAACACTCCCAGGACAGATACAGCACGGGGTTAGATACAGAGTAAAGCTCCCTCTACACTGTCCCCATCAAACACTCCCAGGACAGGTACAGCACGGCGTTAGATACAGAGTAAAGCTCCCTCTACACTGTCCCCATCAAACACTCCCAGGACAGATACAACACGGGGTTAGATATAGAGTAAAGCTCTCTCTACACTGTCCCCATCAAACACTCCCAGGACAGGTACAGCACGGGGTTAGATACAGAGTGAAGCTCCCTCTACACTGTCCCCATCAAACACTCCCAGGATAGGTACAGCACGGGGCTGGATACAGAGTAAAGCTCCCTCTACACTGTCCCCCATCAAACACTCCCAGGACAGATACAACACGGGGTTAGATATAGAGTAAAGCTCTCTCTACACTGTCCCCATCAAACACTCCCAGGACAGATACAGCACGGGGTTAGATACAGAGTAAAGCTCCCTCTACACTGTCCCTATCAAACACTCCCAGGACAGATACAGCACGGGGTTAGATACAGAGTAAAGCTCCCTCTACACTGTCCCCCTCAAACACTCCCAGGACAGGTACAGCACGGCGTTAGATACAGAGTAAAGCTCCCTCTACACTGTCCCATCTCCGGCTTCCACCCTAAACACGTTAAAGAAGCCATCCCCTACGGACAAGCCCTCCGAATACACAGGATCTGCTCGGATGAGGAGGATCGCAACAGACACCTCCAGACGCTGAAAGATGCCCTCATAAGAACACGATATGGCGCTCGACTCATTGATCAACAGTTCTGACACGCCACAACGAAAAACCGCACCGACCTCCTCAGAAGACAAACACAGGACACGATGGACAGAGTACCCTTCGGCGTCCAGTATTTCCCCGGAGCGGTGAAGCTACGGCATCTCCTCCGGAGCCTTCAACATGTCATTGATGAAGACGAACATCTCGCCAAGGCCATCCCCACACCCCCACTTCTTGCCTTCAAACAACCGCACAACCTCAAACAGACCATTGTCCGCAGCAAACTACCCAGCCTTCAGGAGAACAGTGACCACGACACCACACAACCCTGCCACAGCAACCTCTGCAAGACATGCCGGATTATCGACACGGATGCCATCATCTCACGTGAGAACACCATCTACCAGGTACACGGTACCTACTCTTGCAACTTGGCCAACGTTGTCTACCTGATACGCTGCAGGAAAGGATGTCCCGAGGCGTGGTACATTGGGGAAACCATGCAGACGCTACGACAACGGATGAATGAACACTGCTCGACAATCACCAGGCAAGTCTGTTCTCTTCCTGTGGGGGAGCACTTCAGCAGTCACGGGCATTCAGCCTTGGATCTTCAGGTAAGCGTTCTCCAAGGCGGCCTTCACGACACACGACAGCGCAGAGTCGCTGAGCAGAGACTGATAGCCAAGTTCCGCACACATGAGGACGGCCTAAACCAGGATGTTGGATTTATGTCACATTATCAGTAACCCCCACAGCTTGCCCCCTGGACTTGCAGAATCTCACTAGCTGTCCTGTCTGGAGACAATACACATCTCTTTAACCTGTGTTGAATGCTCCCTCCACCCACATTGCCTGTACCCTTAAGACCTGGCTGGCTGTAGGGATTCACATTCTAATTAGTATTCTGTAACTTGATTTCTCTGTCTGTGCCCTGTTTGAGAGCACATTTCCACTCCATCTGACGAAGGAGCAGCGCTCCGAAAGCTTATGGTATTTGCTACCAAATAAACGTGTTGGACTTTAACCTGGTGTTGTTAAAACTCTTACTACAAACAAGGCATACAGAGACACAAAATCAAGTTACAGAATACTGATTAGAATGCTGATTAGACTGCTGATTAGAATTCTAATCAGTATTCTGTAACTTGATTTTGTGTCTCTGCACTGTTTGAGAGCAGATATCCACTCCATCTGATGAAGGAGCAGCGCTCCGAAAGCTAATGGCATTTGCTTCCAAATAAACCTGTTGGACTTTAACCTGGTGTTGTTAAAACTCTTACTGTGTTCACCCCAGTCCAACGCCGGCATCTCCACATCATGTCCATCAAAGACTCCCAGGGCAGGTACAGCACAGGGTTAGACACAGAGTAAGGTTTGTCTCCTGTCACAATATTCCATCTCAGTCCCACATTAGCAAACCCACTGTCCTGGTGTGACATTTTTTATCCCAGTTGCCTCTTATAGTGAGATGCTCAATGTGTTGATGAGGATCTGTAACTCGACCCTCAGCTGAAACTTTCCAAGAAGGTTAAATGTGGGCCCTCACTGCTGGCCGGGAGAAACCCGTACCTGGTGATGTGGATTGCTGCCTCTGAGCCGACACCTCAGCTCAGTCAATGTGCGTTCGCCAATTGTGGGGCAATTAAAATTGTGGGTAAGCAAGAGGCCAAAGCTGGAGGATGGCAGGGATCTCCGAGGGTTACAGAACGGGGTGTGGGGGGGGGGGGGGGGGGATGGATTCAGAGACAGGGAAGTGTGAAGCCATGGAAGGGTCTGGAATCCGGTCTGAACCCTGGCTTTGGAGACTGGGAGTTCAATGTCTCCCTCTCTCCAGCAGTCTCTCAAAGTGACTTCGCAACGAGTACAGAGCAAGGCAGGAGTTTACACGTGGAGTCTTTTAACAGGGGAGGGGGGGCTGCTATTTGCTGTAGGCAGCTAACACACAGGGTTCTGGCTGAGAAGGTATATTGGAAGGAATTTACAGACTGATAATCAAACCGCATGATCAATGGGAGCCAGTGGAGGTCACAGCGGGTGATGGATGGATACGGTTTGGTGAGGGTTATCAGGAAGTGAAATGATGGGGGGGAAGGGATTGGTGTGGGCAGAATGATGTGAGGTGGAATTGTTGTGCTGCTTTCTGCCTGCCGTACCTACCTGCCGAATGTGCACGGCTCCTTCTTAAAATAGCAATTTATAATATTATTATAATTATTTATTTATAATATACGGTACCTTTAATTTTTTTAAAAGTTTATTTATTCATGTCACAGGTAAGGCTTACATTAACACTGCAATGAAGTTACTGTGCAATTCCCCTAGTCGCCACACTCCAGCACCTGTTCGGGTCAATGCACCCTAACCAGCACGTCTTTCAGACTGTGGGAGGAAACTGGAGCACCCGGAGGAAACCCACGCAGACATGGGGAGAACGTGCAGACTCCACACAGACAGTGACCCAAGCTGGGAATCGAACCCAGGTTCCGGGCGCTGTGAAGCAGCAGCGCTAAGCACTGTACCACCCGTGCCACCTTTAGGGTAAATTTAGGGTAAATGAAGGGTGTCATGTGACCTTGTCCGCAATCTACCTGGCGGTCAGCCTGGGTGGTCTGATTGTCAGAGATCAGAGGCAGGTTTAGATTGTTTCACTGAGAAGAAACAAGTATATTTATGCATGGAGACAATGGCAGCAGCTTCTGGGTTTACAACGAATAGACTTTGAGTCTCCCAAAGTCCCAGGAAGGTGTTACAGGTACTTTGACAAAGGGACATCTGGACTCGAAACGTCAACCCTTTTCTCTCCTTACAGATGCTGCCAGACCTGCTGAGATTTTCCAGCATTTTCTCTTTTGGTTTCAGGTTCCAGCATTCGCAGTAATTTGCTTTTATCCAGTGTTATAGGTACCCCCTCTACACTGTCCAAAGATGTGCGGGTTAGGTGGATTGGCCATGTTAAATTTTCCCTTAGTGTCAAGGGGGACTGGCTAGGGCAAATGCATGGAGTTATGGGGATAGGGCCTGGGTGGGACTGTGGTCGGTGCAGACTTGATGGACCGAATGGCCTCCTTCTGCTCTGTAGGGATTCTGCGATTCTATGATTGTTAACGGTTGTGTTATAAATGGCCAATTGGGTCAAAGTGTTGTGAAGTTGGGGTTTGTAAAGATGATAAAACAATTGTAAAGATGCTAAGCGCAGAAAGCATTGCATGGTCTGTTTATTTTCTCTGCTCTGAAGAGAAGCAGCTGCATGCTGTACACAGACTGAAACATTGCCTCACGAGGCTAGGCAGTAGGGTTGCCAAGACAACAGGTTGTTTTGAATTTTGACCAATCAGTTTAAACTGGACATTTGAATAGCATCAGCCTATCAGATTTGAGTTTGATGTTTATATAACCTGTTTACTGTTAGTTAGATAAATAAAGTGTTACTGGTTACTTTACAGAGAGAGTTTCAGGGAGTTATTTTGATTTAAACACTAAAAGTTGCTGAAGTGCAGATAATCCCCCTTCTCACACACTCTTGAACAGATTATAAAGGGGGGTATTTCGCTTTGAATGGTTGACTGTTAGTTCTCAAAGAAGAGATCAACCTCCCCTTCGTGACGAAAGATAGCTAATTAACATTAGTTAGTGTCTTTCAAGTTGCCATGGAGAAGAGGGCAGTGGATACCATTTTTGAGATCAGGTTACCGGCTTCCCTACAAATCAATGAATGACAGAAACAGACAGCAGAGATTTTGTGTGGTCAGCACAGAGAAAAGGCTGGTGGACTTTGTGAGCCATCATAGCTGGAGGCAGAAAGTAGACAGGATAAAATGCACCCTGCAGCTTTCCATTGATTCTGGCATTGGCCAGGGAGAGGGAGAATGATCGGAATGGGCTTTGCTGCCAGCGGCAGGTTTAGGAAACTCTCCAGAAAACTGAGGAGAATGCTTAGAGACGGTTAAAATTTATTTATGGATGTCACAAGTCAGCTTACATTAACACTGCAATGAAGTTACTATGAAAATCCCCGAGTCGCCACACTCCGGCACCTGTTTGGGTACACTGAGGGAGAATTTAGCATGGCCAATGCACCTAACCCGCACATCTTTCAGACTGTGGGAGGAAACCGGAGCACCCGGAGGAAACCCACGTAGACACGAGGAGAATGTGCAAACTCCACACAGACAGTGACCCAAGCCAGGAATTGAACCCGGGTCCCTGGCGCTGTGAGGCAGCAGTGCTAACCACTGCGCCACCGTGCCGCCCTACTCATCAAAGCGGGGATACAGGAACCCATGGGAAGCTGGGAGAATCTATGGACTGGTTAATAAAAAGACTGTAATTCCATGGAGACTGAAAAATATAAAAGGGGAACTTTCTGTAATCTAAAGTATAAGTTGCCTACATTACAAAAATATTGCTCAGTCATAGTGTTTCTTTAGTAATTTGTTACAGTAAAAGCTCAAAATGTGAAAACTTACCTCGTTCTTTCAGCTCGTAGGTGAACATTCAAATCTCATTTTCTCCCCAGGGACTGTGAAATGCTTCAGTTATTTTCACATTGGCAGTGGGACATCAAATAGCCACAGGGATCAGTGTTGGGTCCTCAACTATTTACCATTTATATTCATGACCTGAATGGAGGGATTGCAGCCAAATTCGCTGATGATGAAAAATTAGGCGAGAAAGCAAGTTGTGGTGAGGGTACAAAGGGATACGGATAGGTGAAGTGTGTGGACAAAAATTGGCAGGTGGAGTATCAGATGGGAAAATGTGAACTTGTCCACTTTGGCAAGAAGACTGGAGAAGGAAAATATTCTTTAAACAGGGAGAGGGAGAGAGATTGCAGAATTTTGCAGCCATGATGTGGAGTTACCGGTGTTGGACTGGGGTGGGCACAGTAAGTAGTCTCACAACACCGGGTTCAAGTCCAACAGGTTTATTTGGCAGCACAAGCTTTCGGAGCCTCAAGCTCCTTCATCAGGTGAGTGCTGGTGAATGAGAATTTTGTAGTTGGGAAACCTCGTACACAAATCACAAAAAGTTAGCACGCAAACGCAATGAGTAATTATGTGAAGGAATTTTTTTCAGTATTTTGGGGTTTATTGTGCAATGGAGTGAAATAGCTCGTTTGTCTGTGTGCCTGTGACTAAGTTCATTAAACTGAAGACAGTTGAGCTATGAGGTTGAAGACAAAAAGGGAATCTAGGTGTGAAAGGCAGGCACTTGAAGTAAATATGGCCAAGTTGACTTTTCTACAGGGCGGAACGGTGGCACAGTGGTTAACGCTGCTGCCTCACAGTGCCAAGGATCTGGGTTCGATTCCGGCCTTGGGTCACTGTCTGTTTGGAGTTTGCACATTCTCCCTGTGACTATGTGGGTTTCCTTTTGGGTGCTCCAGTTTCCTTCCACGCTCCAAAGATGTGTAGGTTAGGGGAATTGGCCATGCTAAATTTCCCCATAATGTCCAAAGATGTGTAGGTTAGTGCATGTGGGGATTCTTTGGTTCTATGGTTCTAAGTAAATTAGCAATGATTAGAAATTTGCATTAGGGGATAAAGAAGCTCTGTTTTATTCAGTTGTTAAATTCCAAAGGGAACGGTAGCACAGTGGTTAGCACTGCTGCTTCACAGCTCCAGGGACCTGGGTTCGATTCCTGGCTTGGGTCACTGTCTGTGTGGAGTTTGCACATTCTCCTCGTGTCTGCGTGGGTTTCCTCCGGGTGCTCCGGTTTCGTCCCACCGTCCAAAGATGTGCAGGTTAGGTTGATTGGCCATGCTAAAATTGCCCCTTCGAGTCCTGAGATAGAGGTGTATAAAATTATGAAAGGCATGGATAGGGTGAACGGTGGGAAGCTTTTCCCCGGGTCGGTGGTGACGTTCACGAGGGGTCATAGGTTCAAGGTGAAGGGGGGGAGGTTTAACACAGATATCAGAAGGACATATTTCACACAGAGGGTCGTGGGGGCCTGGAATGTGTTGCCGGGCAAGGTGGTGGAGGCGGACACACTGGGAACGTTTAAGACTTATCTAGACAGCTATATGAACGGAGTGGGAATGGAGGGATACAAAAGAGTGGTCTAGTTTGGACCAGGGAGCGGCGCGGGCTAATTGTTCCTTGTTTCTCGTTTCAAGGCTTCATTCTATGATCATCTTGCTGGTGCCAGTACAGAGCGAGACTGCGGATAGTTGGGAACCTGTCTCGGGGGCAGGGAATTCATATGGTGTTCGTGGAAGTGGAAATGACTAGGGTTGGGAAGCATTTTCCGATCAGGGCCATTGTGATCTCCTGGACTCGTTTCGATCGCCTCAGGGGGTCGGAGAGGAATTTCCCAGATTTTTTTTTTTCCCCATATTGGCCCTGGGGTTTTTCACTCTGGGTTTTCGCCTCTCCCTGGAGATCACATGGTCTGGAATGGGGGGGTGGGGGTGAGTTAATAGGTTGTAATGAACAAAGCATCGTAGCTGTGAGGGACAGCTCGGTGATTGGTATGTAGATAGGCTGGAAAATTGGGCGGGGATCCTGGATTCAGGATTCAATCCTGGACCGGGGAGCGGCGCGGGCTTGGAGGGCCGAAGGGCCTGTTCCTGTGCTGTATTGTTCTTTGTTCTTTGCTCTTTGTCTAGGTTAGAGGGATTAATGGGTGGGATATGGGGATAGGGCCTGGGTGGGATTGTGGTCGGCGCAGACTCGATGGGCCGAAGGGCCTCTTTCTGCACTGTAGGGTATCTATCTATCTATCTAAAAGGGGTTTTGCAATAACTCGGTAGTCAGACGTGTTCTGATATTCAGTCTTCTTTATTATTAAAAATATGGAAATACAGTAGCGCATGGACTCAGAGCTGGAAGCAGCGAGTTACGCAGCTCCCTTGTGATAAGACTAAGCCCCGAAAGCCCACACTACCGATCATATCACTCGCACATGCTCAGACCCGCTAGAGAGATCAGTATGTGCATTCAGGTAGGAAGATGCTTTCTATAACACTCTGTAACAGGTTTACAATGTGGGAAAGGTCACGACTAATTAAAGCTCTTGAATTTTAGTTCGCCTCAAGCAGGGGCAGGAGAGAAATCATAAATTCCAAAGACGGATAAGGACAATGGAATCAAGGTGAAAGAGCAAAAGGAGAGTGGCTGACAAGGTTAGTGGGTGTGGCCAAGCAATAATTCCTGGCGTGCGTTCTGTGCTGGGAAAAGTGCTGTCAAGAGTTGTAATCATGAGGTGGAGATGCCGGCGTTGGACTGGGGGAAACACAGTAAGAAGTCTCACAGCACCAGGTTAAAGTGCCAAAGCACTCGCCTGATGAAGGAGCGGCGCTCCAAAAGCTCGTGCTACCAAATAAACCTGTTGGACTTTAACCTGGTGTTGTGAGACTACTTACTGTGCCCACCCCAATCCAACGCCGGCAACTCCACATCATGGCCTCCCTACAGCAACAGTTGCTTTGCTTTGTGGCAATGTTACAGAAATTTTATAGATTAAATATTGATGAGGGATTGTTGCCTAAAGGGATGTTTATTTGTGAATCTGGCCAAGCAGGGAATCTTTTGAGGAGAAAATTATGTAAGACTAATTTTACCCATGTAAATGTAACCTTGTGTGTTTAAGTTTTCTTTACTTTATTAATGAATGTTTTAATTTCATATTTAAAATCCTGAAAGGTGGTTACTGGAATTTTGTGGCCTCTGATTTCAGTATATGCATCCTCTCATGGTCAAAGTACAGAAAGAAGAGCTGTGATAAAATGACTAAGTTTCCCTTTGGGATTTAGTTTGTGTGGTAATTATCATCTGAAGGTAAACGGAATGTTGTCTTTTATTGCAAAGGGGGATGGAGTATTAAAGGAGGGAAGTTTTGCTACAACTGTACAGGGCGTTAGTGAGGCTGCACCTCAAATACTGTCTACAGTTTCGGTCACTTAAGGAGGGAGAGACTTGGACTGGAAACAGTTCAGAGAAGATTCACTCAACTGATTCCTGGGATGAAGGGTTTTGTCTTCTGAGGAAAGGTTGATCAGGTTGGACCTATACAGATTAATGTTTAGAAGGATGTGAGGCGAACTTATTGAAACATAGAAACACAATTCTGAGGGGGCTCGACAGGTTAGATACGATAGGCCATAAGATCATAGGGGCAGAATTAGGCCATTTGGCCCATCGCGTTTGCTCCACCATTCAATCATGGCTGATATGATTCTCATCCCCATTCTCCTGCCTTCTCCCCGTAACCCCTGATCCCCTGATTGATCAAGAACCTATCTATCTCCATCTTAAAGACACTCAATGACCCGGCCTCCACAGGCTTCTGCGGCAAAGAGTTCCACAGATTCACCACCCTCTGGCTGAAGAAATTCCTCCTCATCTCTGTTTTACAGGGGCGTCCTTTCACACTGAGGTTGTGCCCTCGAGTTCTAGTCTCTTCCACTGGTGGAAACATCCTCTCCACGTCCACTCTATCTGGGCCTCTTAGTATTCTGTAAGTTTCAATTAGTTCCCTCCTTCATCCTTCCAAACTCCATCGAGTATGAATAAAGTTAAAGTTCATTTATTAGTCACAAGTAAGGCTTACATTAACACTGCAATGAAATTACTGTGAAATTCCTCTAGTTGCCTCAGTCCGGCACCTCTTCGGGTCAATGTACCCTAACCAGCACGTCTTTCAGACTGTGGGAGGAAACCGGAGCACCCGAAGGAAACCCACGGGGGGAACATGCAAACTCCACACAGACAGTGACCCAAGCCGGGAATCGAACCAGGGTCCCTGGCCCACCCCGGCTGAGTATAGACCCAGACTCCTCAACTGTTCCTCATATGACAAACCCTTCATTCCTGGGATCATTCTTGTGAACCTCCTCTGGACCCTTTCCAAGGCCAGAACATCCTTCCTTAGATACGGGGCCCAAAGCTGCTCACAATACTCCAAATGGGGTCTGACCAGATCCTTATACAGCCTCAGAAGTCCATCCCTGCTCTTGTATTCTAGCCCTCTCGACATGAATGCTAACATTGCATTTGCCTTCCTAACTGCCGACTGAACCTGCGCGTTAACCTTAAGAGGATCTTGAACAAGGACTCCCAAGTCCCTTTGTGTTTCTGATTTCCGAAGCCTTTTCCCATTTGGAAAATAGTCTATGCCTCTATTCTGAGATACTGAGAGGATGTTTCTTAGTGTTTGAGGGGGAGGATCCAGGATGGGGCTACAGTTTAAAGGTAAGGAGTTATCCTATTGAGGACAGAGATGGGGAGGAATTTCTTCTCTCAGATGGTCTTTAGTGTTTGGAATTCTGTCTTTCTGAGAGCAGTGGTGGCTGTATCTCAGTGAGTATGTTCAAGGCTGAGTTAGTCTGTTAATGAACAAGGGAGTTGAAAGTAATGGGGAACAAGCAGGAGAATGGAGTTAGGGTCATAATTAGATCAACCATGATCTAACTGGATGGCAGAGCAGGGACACGGGGCACAGTGACTGGCCATGTAGAGTAAAAGCTGTCAGAGCTTCATTGCTGTGGGTGAGGGACGAATGAATTACCTGGAAATTCCAAACTCCACAAATGGTTAAGGGGCTAAACCCCCACCCCCGACACCAACCAATGACTTCCTCAGAGTGCTAGTCATGACTCGGTTAGTAGCACATTCTCATCTCTCAATCAGAAGATTGGGGGTTGAAGCTCCAGTTCAAAGACTTGAGAACCAACAAGCAGACTCAGTACAGTACCGAGTGGGACTTGAACCCACCATGACCTCCAGACCCCAACATGAGAGCAATGCCTACTGATACCTACTGGGGCGGCACGGTGACACAGTGGTTAGCACTGCTGCCTCGCAGCGCCAGAGACCTGGGTTTGATTCCCGACTTGGGTCACTGTCTGTGTGGAGTTTGCATGTTCTCCCCATGTCTGCATGGGTTTCCTCCCACAGTCTGAAAGACATGCTGGTTGGGTGCATTGGCCGTGCTAAATTCTCCCTCAGTGTACCCAAACAGGTGCTGGAGTGTGGCGACTAGGGGATTTTCACAGTAACTTCATTGCAGTGTTAATGTAAGCCTACTTGTGACACTAATAAATAAACTTTAACTTTACATCAACACAATTTGAATTTGATAAATTTTGTCTTTTTGTCACTGCAGCCCTTTAAGGGGCTGTTAACTTGTTTAAAAACTTTTTAAAAGTGAAGGAAGGATATACCTGTCACATTATAATATATGAGGCTGTATAAGGTTCTGGTCAGACCCCATTTGGAATACTGTGAGCAGTTTTGGGCCCCATATCTAAGGAAGGATGTGCTGGCCTTGGAAAGGGCCCAGAGGAGGTTCACAAGAATGATCCCTGAAATGAAGAGCTTGTCATATGAGGAACGGTTGAGGACTCTGGGTCTGTACTCGTTGGAGTTTAGAAGGATGAGGGGGGATCTTATTGAAACTTACAGGATACTGTGAGGCCTGGATAGAGTGGACGTGGAGAGGATGTTTCCAATTGTCGGAAAAGCTAGAACCAGAGGGCACAACTTCAGGCTAAAGGGACAATCCTTTAAAACTGAGATGAGGAGGAATTTCTTCAGCCAGAGAGTGGTGAATCTGTGGAACTCTTTGCCGCAGAAGGCTGTGGAGGCCAGGTCATTGAGTGTATTTAAGACAGAGAACAAAGAACAAAGAAAATTACAGCACAGGAACAGGCCTTCGGCCCTCCAAACCTATACTGACCATGCTGCCCGACTTAACTAAAACCCACTACCCTTCTGGGGACCATATCCCTCTATTCCCATCCTATTCATGTACTTGTCAAGATGCCCCTTAAAAGTCACTATCGTATCCGCTTCCACTACCTCCCCCGGCAACGAGTTCCAGGCACCCACCACCCTCTGTGTAAAAAATCTGCCTCGTACATCTCCTTTAAACCTTGCCCTTCGCACTTTAAACCTATTCCCCCTAGTAATTGACTCTTTCACCCAGAGATAGATAGGTTCTTGATTAATAAGGGGATCAGGGGTTATGGGGAAAAGGCAGGAGAATGGGGATGAGAAAAATATCAGCCATGATTGAATGGCGGAGCAGACTCGATGGGCCGAGTGGCCTAATTCTGCTCCAATGTCTTATAGCCTTATATGAAAGAGGCATAGAGTCATAGAGGATTATAGCATGGAGACAGGCCCTTTGGCCCAACCTGTCCACACTGCCCAGTTTTTACCACTAAGTTAGTCCCACCTGCCCATATTTGGCCCATATCCCTCTGTACCCATACACTCTTCACATCAGGCCTCCTCCATGTTGACTTGGTCCCCAAATACCAATGATCCCTGATCCTCACTCTCATCCTTGGCCTCTTAAGTGTGAGGGAGTTTGCAGCCTTTCAGTCAAGCACTGATTATTAAATGAGGTGACCACAGGATAGGGGAACCGGCCATTTCCGGGGGTTGGGAGGAGCGGGGAGCGGGGGGTAATACAAGTGAAACTAAAGTCCAAAGATGTGCGGGTTAGGTTGATTGGCCATGCTAAAATTGCCTCTTAGTGTCCCGAGATGTGTAGGTTAGAAGGATTAGTGGGTGGATATGGGGGTAGGGCCTGGGTGGGATTGTGGTCGGTGCAGACTCGATGGGCCGAATGGCCTCTTTCTGCACTGTAGGGTTTCTATGATTTCTAAAGTGAGATTAGAAATTGTGGCTGTAGAACGCTCTCTGTTGCTGGAATTTATCAAGTTCCAGTGAATTGGCTCGTCCTATCAAGACCTCTCAGTAGCCTTTCATGATTTTCTCTATCAGGTCTTGCGTGGTGTATTAAAGCTGTAACTCGGCAGACTCCAACCTTGTAGTAAACACCTCCCGTCTCCCAGTCTGGAAGCAAAGGGCACAGGGGGTCACGTGACTCATAGACTGGAATGGGCTGCAGTGTCCAAGTCTCTCTCACTCACTCACAGGAGAAATCTCCCCGCGGGCCCCTGGAAAGGGGAGAACCAGGAGGCCCTTTAAGACTGAACTTCAGGCCTTTTGAACGGAGCACAAAAGCCTGGACTGGAGGCCTGGTGAATCCTATTTTGTTTCACATTTGCCCTCCCCCGGCTGCTACAGATATACCCACCCAATAATGACACGGTGACACCCAGAGAGACTCTTTAACCCTTCGAAGACTCGAGGCAATAGGATCTGTAGATTAAGGATTGCAAACTTTGGTTAGACTCATTACAACAGCAACTTGCATTGATATTCATGTAGAATCCTAGAATCATAGAATCCCTACAGTACAGAAGGAGGCCATTCAGCCCATCAACTCTGCACTGACCACAATCCCACCCAGGCCCTATTCTCATAACCCTACCAATATACTCAGCTAATCCCCCTGACACTAGGGTCAATTTAGCACGGCCAATCCACCTAACCTGCACATCTTTAGACTGTGGGAGGAAACCAGAGCACCCGGAGGAAACCCACGCAGACACGGGGAGAACGTGTAAACTCCACACAGACAGTGACCCGAGGCTGGAATTGAACCCGGGTCCCTAGCGCTGTGAGGCAGCAGTGCTAACCACTGTGCCACTTGATAAATTTGCCAATTAATAAATATTTATATTTATAATAAAGGAATCTATGAATGTGTGGGGGCAGGTTGGCTTCAGTGGATTGGGAAAATTCATCAGGGTACAGAAACGTGGAAAATAGGAGCAGGAGGAGGCCATTCGGCCCTTCGAGCCTGCTGCACCATTCATTTTGATCATGGCTGATCATCCAACTTAGTAACCTGTCCCTGCTTTCCCCCCATATCCTTTGATGCCCTTTGCCCCAAGAGCTGTATCTAACTCCTTCTCGAAAACATACAGGGCAGAATTTTCCCGTCCCACCTGCCGCAGGAATCGTAGTGGGCGGGATAGAAAATTTGGCAGGCCGCTTGAAGGACCGTTGACCTCGGGTGGGAATTTCCGGTCCTGGGGCGCACGCAGCTGGAAAATTCCGCCCACAATGTTTTGGCCTCAGCTGCTTTCTGAGGTAGTGAATTCCACAGGCTGACCACTCTCTGGGTGAAGAATTTCTCCTCACCTCAGTCCTAAATGTTTTACCGCGTCTCCTTAGACCGATGATGGAAGACAGATGATGGCTGGTATTTAAAGAATGAATACATCGTCTGCCGCAAATATCCATTTCTTTAAACCCGGAGGAAAAGTGAGTCGAGCAGTTAAAGTTTGTATTAGTTCAAAGGAAATCTTATAAAGGTCTTATAAAGAAAGTTATAAACCTGAGAACTGGGAGCATTTTAGAAAACAACAAAGCAGGACCAAGAAACTAATGAGGGGAGAATCAGAATGAGAGCAAACTAGGCAAAAACTTAAACTGTAAAAACTTCCATAGGTATGCAAAAAAGGGGGAGGCAGTGGTATTGTCGTTGGACTAGTAATTCAGAAACCCGATAATGCTCTGGGGACCCGGGTTCGAATCCCACCATGGCAGACGGTGGAATTTGAATTCAAGAAAACACATCTGGAATTAAGAATCTACTGATGACCGTGAAACCATTGTCAATTGTCGGAAAAACCCATCTGGTTCGCTGATGTCCATTAGGGAAGGAAATCTGCCGTCCTTACCCGGTCTGGCCTACATGTGGCTCCAGAGCAATGTGGTTGGCTCTTAAAATGCCCTCAGGGACGGGCAATAAATACTGGCCCAGCCCAGTGACGTCCACATCTCATGAACAAATAATAAAAGGAAAAGCTTAGCAAAGACAAATGTGTGTCCATTATCGGACAAGACAAGAGAATTTATAATGAGGAATAGGGAAAAGGCAGAGAAACTGAACAAATGCATTGGGCGGGATTTTCCAGCCACGCTCATCCCAAGACCGGAAATTCTGTCCAAAGTCAATGGACCTTTGCACGGTCCGTAGAATTTCCTGTCCCACCCGCTACGATTCCCGTGGTGGGAGGGACGGGAAAATTAAACCCTTTGTGTCTGTCTTCATGGAGGGAGATGCAAAAAAAAACCTCCCAGAATGATAGAGAACAACGTGAATGAGGAACTGAAAGTAGTCAGTATCAATAAGACGGTTGTATTGGAAATATTAATGGGACTGAAATCCCCGGGACCTGACATTAGGATCCCATGACGTTGAAAGAGGTTGCTATAGAGATAGTGGATGCATTGGTGACTATCTTCCAAAATTTTACAGATTCTAGAATGGTTCCTGAAGATTGGAAGTTAGCAAATGTCACCCCACTGTTTAACAAGGGAGGGAGAGAGAAAACCAGGAACTACAGACCTGTTAGACCTGTCAGTGGGAGGGAAAATGCCGGAATCTATTATAAAGTAAGTGATAAATGGACATTTAGGAAAAACAATGATCTGATTGGCCAATTCATCTAACCAGCACCTCTTTGGACTGTGGGAGGAAACCAGAGCACCTGGGGGAAACCCACGCAGACACGGGGAGAACATGCAAACTCCACGCAGACAGTGACCTGAGGCTGGAATTGAACCTGGGCTCCTGGCGCTGTGAGGCAGCAGTGCTAACCACTGTGCCACCGTGCCGCCATTGGACAGTTATTTGGTAACACAGAACCTGAGTATTGCTGGAAAAAGGGACATGTTGTCGAAGCTTCAACCTTGCACTCATCAGGACAATACGCAAGAAAATATCAACAGTAACGGGAACAACAATTTATACAACACGAGTGTGCTGATTGATTGGCAAGTGGGCTTTGATTGGTAGAGGTGTTGCCATGGACAATGCAGCAGGGAACAGTTAACTGCCAAGCTTTGGTTCAAATGTAAACCAGGCAGGTCAAATGTGATTCGTCAAGGGATTGGCTCGGAGAAAGAACCAGGGAATGGGTGTTCCCCTCCCCAAGGTTTTGTTTATTTGAAAAGGTTTTGCAAGTATGGGCTGGTTGGGTAGGGTCTGTAAGTAGTCTGTTGCAAATAGCCAAATGGACATCCTGTTCGACTTGATCCCAATGACTGACACCTGTTCACCCACTCCGCCAAACTGTCCATGTCCTTTGGGAGTTCGACAAAATCCTCGACACAGTTTACAATTTTCGCAATGTCGATATCATCCGTCAGTTTTGAAATCATGCCCTGTACATAACGGCCTTTGTCATTAATATATATCAGGAAAAAAAAGGGCCCCGCACTGATCCCCGGGGAACACCACTACAAACCTTTGTCCAGTCCAAAAAACACCCATTAATCACTAGAATCATAAAAACCTGACAGTGCAGAAGTAGGCCATTCGGCCCATCGAGTCTGCACCGACCACAATCCCACCCAGGCATCATCCCCAAAAGCCCACATATTTACCCAGTCCAAAGATGTGCGGGTTAGGTTGATTGGCCATGCTAAAATTGCCCTTAGTGTCCTGAGATGTGTAGGTTAGAGGGATTAGTGGGTAATATATAGGGATATGGGGGTAGGGCCTGGGTGGGATTGTGGTCGGTGCAGACTCGATGGGCCGAATGGCCTCTTCCTGCACTGTAGGGTTTCTATGATTCTAATCCCTCTAACATACACATCCTGGGATACTAAGGGGCAATTTAGCACAGCCAATCAACCTAACCAGCATGTCTTTGGACTGTGGGAGGAAACCGGAGCACCCGGAAGAAACCCACACAGACACGGGGAGAATGTGCTAACTCCACACAGACAGTGACCCAAGCCAGGAATCGAACCCTGGTCCCTGGCGCTGTGAGGTAGCAGTGCTAACTACACTCTGTTTCCTTTGACATTTTGCCCCAAACTATTGTTCTCGAAGCTTCCCCACTATCAAAGTTAAACTGACTGGCCTGTAGTTGTTGGGCTTACCCTTACACCCTTTTTTGGACTTCATCCTCGGGCCTTAAAAGAATTGTCCAGTGACATAGTTGATGCATTGGTTTTAATTTTCCAACACTCCCTAGATTCAGGAAAGGTTGCGTGAGGTTAGAACTTAGAAAATGTAACCCCTTAGTTCAGAAAGCAGGAAACTACAGACCAATTAGCTTAACATCTGTTGCAAGGAAAATGTTCGAAGCTATTATTAAATAAATGATAACAGTGCATTGGGATAAGCTCAGGGTAATCAGGCAGAGTCAACATGGTTTTGTGAAGGGGAAATCACATTTAACCAACTTACTGTTGTTCTTTGAAGTGAAATGTTTCAGTTGATAAAGGGGAACTGATGGATGCACTGTACTTAGATTTCCAGAGGGTATTTGTTAAGATTCGATTTGATTTATTATTGTCATGTGTATTGGTATACAGTGAAAAGTATTGTTTCTTGCACGCTATACAGACAAAACATACCGTTCATAGAGTACATAGGGAAGAAGGAAAGGAGAGGGTGCAGAATATAGTGTTACAGTCATAGCTAGGGTATAGAGAAAGATCAACTTAATGCAAGGTAGGTCCATTCAGAATTCTAACAGCAGCAGGGAAGAAGCTGTTCTTGAGTCAGTTGGTGCGTGACCTCAGACTTTTGTACCTTTTTTCTGACAAAAGAAGATGGAAGAGAGAACGTCCAGGGTGCATGGGATCCTTAATCATGCTGGCTGCTTTGCCAAGGCAGCAGGAAGTGTGGATAGTCAATGGATGGGAGGCTGGTTTGAGTGAAGGGGGGTGCCAAATCAAAGGTTATTGCAGAATATAAAAACTCATGGTTTGGTGGGTAACATATTGGCATGGGGTGAAGGTCAGCCAGCTAACATGAAGTGGAGAGTTGGCATAAATGGGTCTTTTTTCAGGTTGGCAGGATGTGATGAATGGTGTGTCATAGGGATCAGTGCTGGGACCTCAACTGTTTACAATTTATATAAATCACCTCATGAAGGAATGAATGGAATGGAAGCTAGATTTGCTGATGACAGATAGGTAGGAAAGTAAGACATGAAGGGGACATAAGAAGGCTAGAAAAAGATATGGATAGCTTACGTAAGCAGGCAAAGATCTGGCAACTGGAGTATAATGTGGAAAAATGGTCAATTTTGGCAGGGCAAATAAAAAAGCTTATTATCTAAACGGTGAGAGATTGGGGAGCTCTAAGATGCAGAGGGATCTGGATATCTGAGTGCATGAATCACAAAAGGCCGGTATGCACACACTGCAAGTCATTAGGAAAGCTATTGGAATGTTACTATTTATTGTGAGAGGAATTGAGAACAAAAATAGGGAGGTTATGTTTCAGTTATAAAAAACTAAAGTCACCACAATCCCAGGTGACCTTTGACTGTTCTCCTCTTTGAAGGGGGTGGGCTGAATGGTGGTGATTTAACCTGAGGGTCACCACACCTCAGGCGAGGGGCAAGGTTGAGAAGGCTCATATGACTATTCAGGTAAGTCTTAAACGATGCCAGCGTGTCTGCCTCCACCACCCTACTTGGCAGCACATTCCAGGCCCCCACCACTCTGTGTAAAATACGTCCCTCTGATATCTGAGTTATACCTCGCCCCTCTCACCTTGAGCCCGTGACCCCTCGTGATCGTCACCTCCGACCTGGGAAAAAGCTTCCCACCGTTCACCCTATCTATACCCTTCATAATCTTGTACACCTCTATTAGGTCTCCCCTCATTCTCCGTCTTTCCAGGGAGAACAAGCCCAGTTTACCCAACCTCTCCTCATAGCCAAGACCCTCCATACCAGGCAACATCCTGGTAAACCTTCTCTGCACTCTCTCTAATGCCTCCACGTCCTTCTGGTAGTGCGGCGACCAGAACTGGACGCAGTACTCCAAATGTGGCCTAACCAGTGTTCTATACAGCTGCATCATCAGACTCCAGCTTTTATACTCTATACCCCGTCCTATAAAGGCAAGCATACCATATGCCTTCTTCACCACCTTCTCCACCTGTGTTGCCACCTTCAAGGATTTGTGGACTTGCACACCTAGGTCCCTCTGTGTTTCTATACTCCTGATGACTCTGCCATTTCCCATTGTGGAGAATCTAGAACTTGGGGTCATTGTTTAAAAATAAGGGGTCACTCATTTAAAAGGGAGGTGAGGCAACATTTTTTCCCCTCATCTCTTGAACTCTCTTCCTGACCACCTTGAGCTGGCCCGTGAACACAAGCCCTGATCTGACCCCCACACACCCGCTGCACCAGATACCAAAGATCAGGAACATGCGGCTGAAGTGAGCTGGAATTGGAGTAGTGGCCCCTCTCTGATAGTCAGAAAGGTGCTGCTACCTCCCGCAATCCATAAACACACGAGACACGGACCCTCGGCAACACTGAAACTACAGGCCTCCTGGCAATCCACAAACTACCGTCATCTTTTGCTGCACAGGACACAAATAGACAGGGAATAGAGCAATACGGACCACATCTTTAGCTTGGAGAGGCATCATGTGTCAGCACGGGCTTGGTGGGCCGAAGGTCCTGTTCCCATGCTGTACTGTTCTGTGTTCTTTGACTGCTGTATTCAACATGGTGAAAGAGAGGACTCCCAAATAGTGACCCCCAGTGGGGCCCCTGCCAGCTCTGGGTGGCAGGCTGCAATACCAGTGGCAGCGTCAGGGACGCGGGTTCGATTCCCGGCTTGGATCACTGTCTGTGCGGAGTCTGCACGTTCTCCCCGTGTCTGTGTGGGTTTCCTCCGGGTGCTGCGGTTCCCTCCCACAGTCCAAAGATGTGCAGGTTAGGTGGATTGGCTATGCTAAATTGCCCCTTAATGTCAGGGGGACTAGCTAGAGTAAATGCACGGGGTTATGGGGATAGGGCCTGGTTGGGATTGTGGTCGGTGCAGACTCGATGGGTCGAATGGCCTCATTCTGCACTGTAGGATTCTACGATGTTTTTGTGGAGGGTGTGCAGAGAGACAGAGAAAGGTGGTTTATCCCAAAGGTAATGTACCTCCCAGCACAGTCTGCCCTGTAAACCCATCTCCCAAATTACTCACCACAGAAAATTCAGACACAAAAATAATGCACCAACTCCCGGTTATACTGTATTAAAATCTTTAATTACATTTTAATAGAAGGCACTTGATCTATTTCAAGGCAAGATTAGCTCTACACTGCCTCCTGGCTGGAGGCAGCTTGAATTACAGCAGGGCAGCACCCAATCAGATTACAGACATCTCAGTCACTCCTTTCCACTCTCCCCGCATCCCCCAAACACTCCAGCCTCCCCCACCCCTCCATCCCCCAGGCAGGGGAACCCGGCTGATACCCGCAGTGTCTCCATGATTAGAGCCAGTTCACAAGCTCAGTGGGGTGGGGGGTTTCTCAGGGCAGACGGGAAGCTCTGACTGAGGGCAGAGTGTGTTAATGCCGACACTTGTTGGGGTGGGTTTGCACCCAGAGGCGTGCTGAGGGAGGACAAATTCCTCAGACAGTGCGACTAAGTTGTTTGGGGAGAAAAATGTTAACACGCCACTCCTGGTGTCAGCCTCTTCCCCCCCGACCCCTCAGTAAAAACTACAATCATTTTCCCACCATCTCTCCAGAAAGTGTCAACTCCTGCCAGGATAACATGCCCCTTCATGTATGTACCCCTTCATGTGGTCACCTGCCTGGTGAGTGCCAGTCAGCTATCCCACTCTGAAGGGAGACACAGTACAAGCCTGGTCCTGACTTTGACAATTCTCCACTCACCTCTGCACTAAAACCAGAGCCAGGGTGTTACAAAGAGTCCCAGACCACATCCCCCCCCCACCACCCCCACACCTCAGGGAGGAGAGAGAGAGAGAGAGAGCCTGGAACAGCTCTGAAGCCAGGGCCCTTTAAACTCGAGAGCAGGGCCGAACGAGGCAGGAGAGAATGACTGCGCCATTCGTTCCAAAGCTGGAGCACTGTCCGAGATGTATCGCTGCCATTTGTCTGATCACATTCTCCTGCCGTGAGGTATCGCAGACTGGGTTTCTGCAAAAGGCAATCCCATAATGTGGAGGTACACCCACTGTACAAAGTCGCTGTCATATAACATCCCCGCTCCCCCCCGATTGCGCACACACCCATGGCACTTCGAAACATGTGCCCCCATGTCACCATCACCAGTGATGGCATTCCCGCGAGTAATGATCCACACAAAAGTAAATCACAAAGTCTACAAAATAAAGAACTGGAAACACTCTCCCCTTGCTCACACCACTCTGATGTCTCCCCTATGTTTTCACCGCACTGCGGGGTGCCACGTGGTTGGAGGATCAGTCTCCGGTCCGGGGTGAAGTTGTCGCTCCGAGGGGGCACGGTCTAAACGGGCTCAGATTATCAAACAGCTGCCTGGAGGAGGAGTTGGGAGGGTTTCCATCCTGAGGACTCTTCCCAGAGCTCCCGTGGAAAACCATGCATCTGGACAAACAAATTCCCCTGATCCCTGATGAAGAGCCAATGAAGTCCCTGGGAAGAATGACGCCCCCCCCCCCCCCCCCCCCACCCCACCCCCATCCCGATCCCCCCAATGGGCCCAGGCACTGCTGCTCAGTCCAAATTCATCACCCTGTCCTTCAGGAATTGTCTCATCCTGATCTCTCCCAGAAACCTTTCGCCTCTCGTGGGGCTGTGAGAGAGGACGCAGATACTCGAGCAGAGGAACATCCAATGTAGGGTCATCCCCCTCTTCCCCCCCCGCCGCCCCCACAAATACCCTCTTCCCCCCACCGCCCCCACAAATACACCCACCTCGACAAATTGTACTCTCAGCGAACTGTGGCTCCTGTCGAAACGGAAACCCTGCCCATGGCTCCGGGAGGCCCCATTGCCAATGGAAACACGGCTGGGAGGAGTGTGGAGACACGGGGAGGGGGAGAGGGGGGGAATGGAATGTTGCACCAAATCTTTCAGCACACCGATGGGAGAGAGCATTGCAGCCATTGGCCAAATGGCCCACGGCTCAGTCTAGCCGAGCCACACAGCAGCGTAGGCGAATGGCAGGTTTCCAGCGACCAAACAGAACGCCAGGCAAGGAGAACTCGAAAGCGGGAGTTCGAAACCCGCTCCCCACGACAGCCAGGCCTCGGCGTGCCCCCTTCAACCCCAGAACAGACCCCCGCTTACCTCCCCAACACTGCAACAACCCTGTGAGCTTTGGTCCCTGGTATTCATGACCCGTGTTTCAGCAGCTTGACCACAATCAAGGCAAGTATTGACTCCTATTCAATTATTAAATTGATTTAAGTTATAAACAATTAAATTTAATTACATTTATTAAATGTAATCATTTTTAAATGATTAAGTTGGCGATAATTTTGCACAGTTACTGACACTGTGCTTCCCCCAGCCCGACATGTCCCATGGCCCTGCCATGGGCTTTGTTCCAGCCAAGAATCTAGTCCAGAACGATCGGAGAATGGAGCTTTTCCCAGTTAGCGGCGAGAGGTTAGAACCCGGGGTCATCGACGGAAGACACTAATAAATCCAGCGGGGAATTCCGGAGTTAATTCACACAGAGAGTGGGGAGAATGTGGAACCCGCTCCCACTGGCTGAGGGGAATAGTATGGATATTTTTAAGGGATACAAGTCCACAAAAGAAGGGAGGAATAGAAGGATCGGCTGACAGGGTGGGGGTGGGGAGAGGGTGGGGCTGGGGAGAGGGTGGGGATGGGGTGGAGGTGGGGAGGGGGTGGGAGAAACATTAACACCAGCATTGACCAGTTGGACCGAATGGCCTGTTTTTGTGCTTTGCAATCTTTTGGAGGTAGAGATGGAGGAGGGGCTGTCACTCCCTCCCCCACCTTTCTGTCCCGACCCCAATTCCATTGTGGATAGGAGGCATCGGGAAGGGAATGGTGGCAAAACTGGGATTCCTCGGATCGGAACCTCGCGCTGACGGATGGGGAGTGTCTGAGTTAATATTTCACAGGTTCTCTACAGGCCGACCCTGCTCCACTCGGTATCAATAGGAAGCTGCCGGAAGGTTTCATTATTAAATCGAAAAATACAACTGAACTGAGTGGAGGCTGGACCGCCCCCCCCTCCCCCCCCACCGCCCCCCTCCCCCTACCGCCCCCCTCCCCCTCCCAGGAGAGAGAGAGAGCAACTGGACAGGGAAGGCACAGGAGACCTCAACACGGACTCCACGACTGAGACCATCACACAACCAGCCTTAAAACACACACTCCCAGCACCACAGCTCCCTCCCCTCTGCCCATCCTCTCAGCTCCTCCCCCCCCGCCCCTCCACCCGCACAGCCCCCTACCCCTCTCACATCCCCTCCCCCTCGGAGATCGTCTGGCCCTCAAAACAGCCCTCCTCCTCCTCTATACCCTTTACACCTCAGGTCTGGGGCTGGCAGCTGGCAATGCCAGAGGGGGCGGGGGGGGGGGGTGGGGGGGGGTGGTGGTGGTGTTGAGGTGGTCCCAATGTGAGATGGTCCTAGGTTTTGGAGAAATGCTGTCAGCCTCGAAGGAACCCGACTGGTCCTAGTCAAGCGTAACGCTCGTTATTGCTCTCGGCGGGGTGAGAGAGGGAGGGGAATACTCCCTCAAAATGCTGCCATTGTTATTGCAGGAGAGGAAGAGAGACCTCATGCTGCGGGCTGGGGGGGGGCGTGAGGAGTGAAGCAGCAGATGATGAGAGTTCCCCCCCACCCCCCCACCCCCGCTACCCCCCCGCCCAAAACACATTATAAAACACAGCTCAGCCCCAGCTGGATCATGATTCCCTTCTTACACCCAGTTATTTCGTTTTAAAAACTTTCGATTCAATTTACTTTTCCTAAATCAGCCATCATCCTCAGCCTTCAAGTCTCTGCTCCGCCAGTCGCCTGCCCGCATGGCCACCGGCTGTTCAACTGCGGAAGGCTTCGCGGCCGGCCCAATGCCCGACCTCATTGGGCATCCAGCGAGAGGACGAAGGGGTCGGGGTTGGAGAAGACAAGGAGAATAAAAGCCAGTAGACGGGTTGGCACCCCGCGCCCCACTCTTAGACACACGACCCAATACCCAGATTGCAATCAGGAGGTGCAGCGGAGCGTGTCCGAGGGTCGAAGGGGCTGTCTCTGATTCCAGTTAAGTGCCGAGAGACTGGATTGGTCGGTCATTTGCACTTCCGCAGCCGGCCGCGCGGTTGTTGCCGGGTCCCCTCTCGCTGACGGTAAAGGCACGCTGGTGAGAGAAACCACAGCTCCAGAGGAAGCCGCTCTCTGCCGGAGTGGGGTTGGGGGTGGGGGAGGTGAGGGGTGGAACAAGGACTCCACAACCCCGTTCAGTCTCCGTCTGGCTCAGCGCTGGCTGGACTTGTGTTCCTGAAGCAGTTTGAAAATATTGTCCTCCTTCGAGAGTCTCTCAAAGAAAGGGATGAGGCTCCGCAACTCCGTGTCGTGCATATCATCAAACCAGGAAGTGATGGGCACCTGGGGGGTTGTGGGGGGAGAAACAGCACATTAGAAACTTCTGGAATTCTGGTCGACCTCTCCCCACTCGCTCGCTCACAATCTGATGTGAGGATCTCGGTATCTTTCCCCGTTCTGTTCTCTTCCCCATCCACAATTCATATCCCCCCCCCCGCTCCCGAATCGACCAGAGGAATCTGGGCCATAGATTCCCTGCGGCGCAGGAGGAGACCATTCGGCCCATCAACTCTGCACCGACTCTCCACCCTATCCCCATAACCCTGCACATTTAGCACAGCCAATCCACCTAACCCGCACATCTTTCGGACTGTGGGAGGAAACCGGAGCACCCGGAGGAAACCCACACAGACACGGGGAGAACGTGCAGACTCCACACCGACAGTGACCCAAGCCGGGGAATCGAACCCGGGTCCCTGGCGCTGTGAGGCAGCAGTGCTAACCGCTGTGCCGCCAAGGCCGGGGTGTCATGACATGTTACACTGTGGCTGTATCTCACCCCTCAGGAGGGGACAAAGGGTCCCACAATCACAACTCGAAATTTACCCCGTAGTAGACGATCCCGTCATTGTCACATTGCTCTTTGTGGGATCATACTGTGCACAAATTAACTGCTGGTGATGACACTTTTTGGGGTGAACTGGGATGATCAAAGCTGCTATAGAAATGCAAGTCTTTCTTTTATAAATTTCCTTGCAAATCCTCAAACACCAGACTGCCCGTGGAAACCTGTTTCTTCATTCTTTCATGACTGGACCAGCATTTATTGCCCATCCCTAGTTGCCCTTGAACCGAGTGTCTCACTCGGCCATTTCCGAGGGCAGTTAAGAGTCTCTCACATTGCTGTGGCTCTGGAGTCACATGTAGGCCAGACCCGGTAAGGACAGCAGATTTCCTTCCCTAAAGGACATTAGTGAACCAGATGGGTTTTTCCGACAATCGACAATGGTTTCATGGTCATCAGTAGATTCTTAATTCCAGATTTTTAAAAAATTGAATTCAAATTCCACCATCTGCCGTGGCGGGATTCGAACCCAGGTCCCCAGAACATTTGCTGAGTTTCTGGATTAATAATTTAGTGACAATACCACTGGGCCATCGCCTCCCCGTTTGAACCCATGTCCCCCAAAAGCCTGGGCCTCTGGATTTTACAGCGTGATTCACCAACGTAATGGAAATTACCAAGAGGCTGGATTAAAAGCTCAATCATATATTAGAATCATAGAATCCCTACAGTGCAGAAGGAGGCCATTCGGCCCATCGAGTCTGCACTGACCACAATCCCACCCAGGCCCTATCCCCATAACTGCACATATTTACCCCGCTTATCCCTCTAACCTACGCATCCCGGGACACTGAGGGGCAATTGAGCATGGCAAATGCACCTAACCCGCACATCTTTGGAGTGTGGGAGGAAACCGGAGCACCCGGAGGAAACCCACGCAGACACGGGGAGAACGTGCAAACTTCACACAGACAGTGACCCGAGGCTGGAATTGAACTCGGGTCCCTGGCGCTGTGAGGCAGCGGCGCGAACCACTGTGTCACCCCTAAAACTTTAGCTCCCCATTTTAAAAAAAAAATCATTTCCGGGACAAGGAAGGAAGGCAGATTTCCTTCCCTAGATAGCTTTTTCCAACAGTTGACGTATTGGGGGCAGAGAGTGAGGAATTCCGACAGGGTGTAAACTCTTGCAGGGTTGATGTGGGTAAGACGGAGTCTAGAACCAGGGGACATAATCTCAGAATAAGGGGTCGGCCATTTAAGTCTGAGTTGAGGAGGAATTTCTTCACCCAGAGGGTGGAGAATCTTTGGAATTCTCTCCCTCAGAGCTGTGGAAGCTCGTTCATTGTGTGTATTCAAAGCGGAGATTGATACAATTGCAGGAGACATTGACACCAGGGGACATGGAGCTAGAACAAGAAGGTGACATTGAGGGAGGTGATCAGCCATGATCTAATTGAATAGCAGAGCAGGCTTGATGGGCTGAATGGCCTACTCCCGCTCCTATGTTCCTTATCCGAGAGCACGCCTTCTGAAAGCAATCAGACAGTGAACACACAGATATGCAGGGGACTGACGAGGAACACGTGACAATCAGTGACCTACAGCATTGTTTGGATGGAAGACATAAGAGGCTGGAGAGTTGTCGATGATGATTAACTTGTTTAAATCCCGTCCTAACCGGCTGAGATCCTTGACGTAATTGCCCTGATGGAAGACGCAGGAATCACGGAAGAGACGGAACCGGAAAGCACCCCACTTGTCCAGGAGATCGGCTACAGGATCAGCATACTGCAAAGCAAGGGGAATTGGGGGATCAGCGTAGGGTCAGTAAGCAAAAACCATTGTATCCCAAACTCGCACCGCCTGGATCCTCACTCGCCCCCAAGTCCAATCTGCCCATCACTCCCCCTGCTCTCCAAACGGCACCCGAACTGAAAAATTCTCATCCTGATTTTCAAACCAGCCTCCCATCCATTGACTCTGTCTACACTTCCCGCTGCCTTGGCAAAGCAGCCAGCATAATTAAGGACCCCACGCGCCCCGGACATTCTCTCTTCCACCTTCTTCCGTCGGGAAAAAGATACAAAAGTCTGAGGTCACGTACCAACTGACTCAAGAACAGCTTCTTCCCTGCTGCTGTCAGACTTTTGAATGGACCTACCTCGCATTAAGTTGATCTTTTTCTCCACCCTAGCTATGACTGTAACACTACATTCTGCACTCTCTCGTTTCCTTCTCTATGAACGGTATGCTTTGTCTGTATAGCGCCCAAGAACCAATACTTTTCACTGTATGTTAATACATGGGACAATAATAAATCAAATCAAATATCAAAATCCCTCCATGACCTTCAACTCACCGCCCCCCCTCCCCCCCCGCCCCCACATCTCCGTCACCTCCTCCAGGATAAAACCCTTCACATCTCGGCCCTCCCCAATTCTTTAGCATCCTGGTTCCCATTTATTAATGTCACAAGTTGGCTTACATTAACACTACAATGAAGTTATTGTGAAAATCCCCTATTCTGGTTGGTTCAGGGCCAGCCCAGGGTGGGGGACCTTGTCTAAGCTCTTTGAACAGCTGTAACTTCAGCCGCCCGGAGACTAAACTCTGGAATTCCCTCACTAAACCTCGCCAATACTCTCAGCAAATTTAAGATGCTTCTGAAAGTCTATCTTCCTGATTTTGCCTGGGGTACCTGGGCTTACTTTTCTCAGTAAAAAGAGCTCCCTCAAAATATTCGTTGCTGTTCAAAGAGCTTGGACAAGTTTCCTCACCCTGGGGGCTGACCCTAAACCAACGGCACGGTAGCACAGCGGTTAGCACTGCTGCTTCACAGCTCCAGGGATCCGAGTTCGATTCCCGGCTCAGGTCACTGTCTATGTGGAGTTTGCACATTCTTCTCATGTCTGGGTGGGTTTCCTCCGGGTGCTCCGGTTTCCTCCCACAGTCCAAAGATGTGCGGGTTAGGTTGATTGGCCATGCTAAAATTGCCCCTCAGTGTCCTGAGATGTGTAGGTTTAGAGGGATTAGTGGGTAAATATGTAGGGATATGGGGGTAGGGCCTGGGTGGGATTGTGGTTGGTGCAGACTCGATGGGCCAAATGGCCTCTTTCTGCACTATAGGGTTTCTATGATCTACCTATGATCAACCAGAATAGGGGATTTTCACAGTAACTTCATTGCAGTGTTAATATAAGCCTACTTGTGACACTAATAAATAAACCTTATCCAAAGATAGGATCTTGCAACCAGAGGGACATGGATACAATGGGATTGTGCGACTAATAATGATGGGGACTGACTCACCTTGGACAGACTGGCTGTGAACAGCACGCACTCAAAGAGCTCACCCATCCTCTTTAAAAACTCGTCCACGTGAGGCCTCTTTAGGACGTACACCTGAAATACAGAACGGTACCAGTGAGGGTGAGGAGGCAACTCTGTACAGCCAGTGCAGGAGGCCGAACGGCCTTTCACACTGTAATATTCATAACTAGAGAGGGGAAGAGAGTTTGAGCGAGGGATGGAGGGAGGAGAGGAAAAAGGAGGGGTGGGAGATAAAAGTGAAAAAAGAGGTGTGGATGGATAAGAGGGGGAGCGGAAGGGGGGAAAGGGTTAAGATGATGGAGTCGAAGAGGACAGGAAACCAAAGAGGAGAGAGAAAGGAGAAAAGAGCAGAGAATGGTGAGGAATAATAGACTACTATGTGAAGTTAAAGTGCATGGGATTGCGGGTAATGTCTTGAGATGGACAGAAAGCTGGTTAGCAGATAGGAAGAAAGAGTTGGCATAAATGGGTCTTTTTCTGATTGGCAGTCAGTGCCTAGTGGGGTTCCGCAGAGATCTGTGCTCGGTCCCCAACTGTTCACATTATATATTAATGATTTGGAAGAGGGAACTGAATGTATTATCTCCAAATTTGCAAATGATACAAAGTTGGGTGGGAGGGTGAGCTGTGAGGAGGATGCAGAGATGTTTCAGTGTGATTAGGACAGGCTGAGTGTGTGGGCATCTGCATGGCAGATGCAGTATAATGTGGGTAAATGTGAGGTTATCCACTTTGGCAATAATAGGAAGACAGATTATTATTTGAATGGGTGTAAATTGAGAGGGGTGGATACTCAGCGAGACCTTGGTGTCCTCGTGCATCAGTCGCTGAAAGTAAGTGCGCAGGTACAGCAGGCAGTAAAGGCGGCAACAGGTATATTGGTCTTCATGGCGAGAGGATTTGAGTGTAGGGATAGGGATGTTTTACTGCAATTGTACAGGGCCTTGGTGAGGCCACATCTGGAGTATTGTGTGCAGCTTTGTGTCCTTATCTGAGGAAGGATGTCCTTGCTGTAGAGGGAGCGCAGCGAAGATTTACCAGGCTGATTCCTGGGATGGCAGATCTGTCATACGAGGAGAGACTAAGTCGGTTAGAATTACATTCATTGGAGTTTAGAAGAGTGAGAGGGGATCTCATAGAAACTTATAAAATTCTAACAGGGTTAGACAGGGTAGATTCAGAAAGAATGTTCCCGATGGTGGGGGAGTCCAGAACTAGGGGTCATAGTTTGAGGATAAGGGGAAAACCTTTTAGAACTGAGGTGAGGAGAAATTTCTTCACCCAGAGGGTGGTGAATGTGTGGAATTCACTCCCACAGAATGTAGTCAAGGCTAAAATGTTGTGTGATTTCAAGAAAAAATGAGATATAGTTCTCGGGGCTAAAGCGATCGAGGGATATGGGGGGAAAATCAGGTCATTGATTATGATCAGCCATGATCAAAATGAATGGCAGAGCAGGCTCGAAGGGCCGAATGGCCTCCTCCTGCTTCCAGTTTCTATGTTTAGGAAGAGTTGGGACAGAAGATTCTGGAAAACATTCTAATGGATCAGGGCTCGTGTGGTGATCGAGGCGAGTGGAGGGGGGATTTGGGTCCTCTGGCATTGCGTTTAGATTAGGTTAATGTTGATTCAGATTTAGACAGCTGCATCAGTGGAGACACTATCAGAAGGTGCCCTCACACTGGCCAATGGTCACTCGGGATCAGCGGGATTGTGACGAGCAGATTGAGAGAGAGCCGAGCGAGACGAACGTGGCGCGTTTCCTGAGCCAAGTAGTCAAGGACAGGCCGGAGCTTCACTGAACAGCCTATCCTGGATTACTTGAAGCAGGTCACAGCCTCAGCGGGGTTCCAGCCCCGTCAGCGATTTCATCCAATCGAAGATCAGAACCGAGT
Source organism: Mustelus asterias (assembly GCF_964213995.1). Classification (NCBI taxonomy): domain Eukaryota; kingdom Metazoa; phylum Chordata; class Chondrichthyes; order Carcharhiniformes; family Triakidae; genus Mustelus; species Mustelus asterias. The sequence goes on from NW_027591047.1 coordinate 115,507, forward strand.
TCTGTGGCCCCAAGCGCAGTCGGACTCCAATCGACTGCACGGAGGCTGGGTGACGGAACACCGATTCCTTATCCCGGATTCCCCGGTAAATGGTCGGTAGCCAGATGGCTGGAGTTTCCCCATCAAGGAATGTGATGTGAAAGGTTCAGACCATGGTGGCCCTTGGGAGATCTAGAACCTTCCACAGCCACAATGTAGCGTGCTTCACTTCCTCCACCACCATACATATTTTCTGAATGCCACCGACCTTAAGCATGGGTCTCATTAGGTCCGTAAAAACTATTTTAAAACCATAAGACATGGGAGAAGAATTAGGCCACTCGGCCCATCTAGTCTGCTCTGCCATTCAACCATGGCATTTTGGGCCTGACTTCACAAAACACACAAAAACAGTAGCCAAGGATCTTATTGGTTAAGACCAGGAAGATGTCCAAGAGAAGCTACTGTGGCCAGATGCTGACAATTCCCCGGTCTGTATCCAGCTGTTCTACAGGGAGATAGTTGCCGTGATGGCAGATGCACCCGCTCCAATTTTCCTTCAATTCTGAAATGTTCCCTGCAGTTGGCAGAGGTCAAACCGCTATTGGAGAACGGAGGGAGAGAGAAAACGGAATGACAGGCCAGTTAGCCCGATGGCAGTCACTGGGAAAATGCTGGAATCTATTATTAAGGAAGTCTCAACAATGGACCTGGAAAAGTATGGTATGACCAGAACAAGTCAAAATGGTTTTTACGAGGGGGACATTGTGTTTGATAAATGGGTGTAACTGGTAGGTGGATAACAGGGAATCTTCATTCATTCATGGGACATGGGCGTCACTGGCTGGGCCAGCATTTATTGCCCATCCCTAGTTGCCCGAGGGCAGTTGAGAGTCAACCACATTGCTGTGGCTCTGGACCCACATGTAGGCCAGACCAGGTAAGGACAGCAGATTTCCTTCCCTAAAGGACATCTGTGGCAGCCTTCCATCCAATAAGGTGATGGTTTGCGTCGGGGCGGTCAGTTTTGTGTTGTGTCGCTCGGTGTGGTTCAGGAGCCCGACTCTGGCAGTGTCTGTCTCGACCACACTTGTTACAGAGGGAGTCAGTGAGCTGAGAAAGATCAGATTCATTGGTCTCTGCTTTCTCCGGACCCGGAACCAGCTGAGCTTCTTGTTTCTGCCCTTCCAGTCGGCCTCCAGAGGTCACAGGGGTCAGGCACCGTCTCCCAGCGGTCAGGCACCGTCTCCCAGCGGTCAGTGTCAATGCCCGACAGCTCCATATCCTGCCTGCAGACATCCTTGTGTAACAACTTTAATCAGGCAATTGAGGTGGGCCTGTTAGGATAGGAATTCCCTGATTAAGGGCCAGATTGATGGGCCAATAGGAAGCCTCTTGCTCTGTATTTAACCAGGAGTGTCAGTTCCTCTGGCACTCCTAGTCTAGACTGCTAATTGGAAGAACCCTGTATGCTGTTGTAAATAAACGGATTTTGTTGAAGGGACTTCTGCCTCCGTGGACTTATTACACCTCACAACAGAGGTGTGGACATGATTCTTAACACAGAGTCTTTTGGTACACGGCCTTTATCCACCTGAGCAACGTGGCTGGGTCACCGAATACATAGAATCTCGACAGTGCAGAAGGTGGCCATTTGGCCCATTGAATCTGCAGCAACTCTCCGACAGAGCAACCCACCCAGGCCCAACTCTCGCCCTATCCCTGTAATCCCATGCATTTGCCATGACTAACCTACGCATCTTTTGGACACTAAAGGGCAACTTACCATGGGTAACCTACCCAACCTGCACATCTTTGGAAACTAAGGGACAATTTAGCAGGGCCAATCCACCTAACCAGCAGGTCTTTCGGACTGTGGGAGGAAACCGGAGCACCTGGAGGAAACCCACGCAGACACGGGGAGAACGTGCAAACTCCACACAGACAGTAACCCAAGGCCGGAATCGAACTCGGGTCCCTGGTGTTGTGAGGCAGCAGTGCTAACCACAGTGCCGCCCACTGTCCATAAGACATAGGAGCAGAATTAGGCCACTCGGCCCATCGAGTCTGCTCCGCCATTCAATCATGGTTGATATTTTTCTCATTCCCATTCTCCTGCCTTTTCCCCATAACCCCTGATCCCATTGCTGTCACCTGATGAAGGAGCAGCGCTCCGAAAGCTAGTGGCTTGTGCTCCCAAATAAACCTGTTGGACTTTAACCTGGTGTTGTGAAACTTCTTACCCCATTGCTGTCAGCATAGCAATGAGCACTGCTGATGGACTTGGTATGTTTCAGCAGTGAGTTGGTGACCTTGTCCAGCTTTTGTGATCCTTGTGTTGATCTCAGCATCAAGTGACAGATTGCTGGTGATTGTGGAGTCTAGATATGTGAAGCTACCAACAACCTCCAGTGTTCTATTGTCAGTGCTGATGGATGATGGTGTGTCAATATCCCGGAACATGACGTTTATCTACCTGACGCTGAAGGTCAAAACAAACTCTTTCCAGATGTGACCGAGTTCAGTGAACATAATAATTACAAAAGGCATTCAAAGTGAAACAGGAAAGGTTATTGTACTTGCTGGGTGTCAGAGTCACATTAACATTGGCAGCAAATCTGGCAAGAGTCGGGATAAACAGCATTTTCAAGCCAGGAGGCTGTGACGGGTAGAGCGGCCCAAGGATCGATGCTGGGGGTTCATTTAAAGGGCTTTAATTAATTAAAGGGGCAGCATTGTGGCACAGTGGTTAGCACTGCTGCCTCAGAGCGCCATGGACCAGGGCTCAATTCCAGCCTCGACTCTCAGCATGGAGTTTACACATTCTCCATGTTTGTGTGGAGTGAATGAGGAGGAGTTTGGATCCATTGGAATTCTGTCCAATGGGAGTGAATGGGAAGCAGTTTGATCCATTGGACTTTTGTCCAATGGGAGTGAATGGGAAGGGTTTTGATCCATTGGAATTCTGTCCAATGGGAGTGAATGGGAAGGGGTTTGATCCATTGGAATTCTGTCCAATGGGAGTGAATGGGAAGGGGTTTGATCCATTGGACTTCTGTCCAATGGGAGTGAATGGGAAGGGGTTTGATCCATTGGAATTCTGTCCAATGGGAGTGAATGGGAAGGGGTTTGATCCATTGGAATTCTGTCCAATGGGAGTGAATGAGAAGGGGTTTGATCCATTGGAATTCTGTCCAATGGGATATTAATAAACCAGTTTTATTCTCGATGACAATCCAACATGAGTGAATCAATCCCAAACAGTCCGTGCTGGGATTTGAACTATTGTCCATTGTTATTCCCAGGCTCTGGGTGACGCTGTCAGTCGCCAGAGTGGTATTGCCAATCCCCCTGCCCGCCTTTGCCAGGGGGACAGTGGCAGAGCTCCTGTTGCAGACAGTCCTGCCACGCCATCTTGCACACACTCACCTGATGTACTTGGCCATCGATCTCCACGGGGATAATGAAGTCCGCGTTGTTCACCGGCTGTGGGGTGGGGGGGTGGGGGGAGGGGGGAAGGCATCATCCAATCAGGAAGAAAGAATCTGTTTCCAACACTTATCCTCCACACCATCCCACAACGCTCTGACACCACACCCTCCCCATAACCCCAAACCCTCCCGACAAACAGAGTCATTGTCAGCCATGCCTCGGCTGGTTGCTCTCCCACCCGGGTCAGTTACAGGTTCAAGTCTCACTCCAGACGCACAAACACATTAATCCAGGCTGACATTCAGTGTGCAGTACTGAGGGAGTGCCGCACTGTCAGAGGGTCAGTGCTGAGGGAGTGCCGCACTGTCAGAGGGTCAGTACTGAGGGAGTGCCGCACTGTCAGAGGGTCAGTACTGAGGGAGTGCCGCACTGTCAGAGGGTCAGTACTGAGGGAGTGCCGCACTGTCAGAGGGTCAGTACTGAGGGAGTGCCGCACTGTCAGAGGGTCAGTACTGAGGGAGTGCCGCACTGTCAGAGGGTCAGTACTGAGGGAGTGCCGCACTGTCAGAGGGTCAGTACTGAGGGAGTGCTGCACTGTCAGAGGGTCAGTACTGAGGGAGTGCCGCACTGTCAGAGGGTCAGTACTGAGGGAGTGCCGCACTGTCAGAGGGTCAGTACTGAGGGAGTGCCGCACTGTCAGAGGGTCAGTACTGAGGGAGTGCCGCACTGTCAGAGGGTCAGTACTGAGGGAGTGCCGCACTGTCAGAGGGTCAGTACTGAGGGAGTGCGACACTGTCAGAGGGTCAGTACTGAGGGAGTGCCGCACTGTCAGAGGGTCAGTACTGAGGGAGTGCCGCACTGTCAGAGGGTCAGTACTGAGGGAGTGCGACACTGTCAGAGGGTCAGTACTGAGGGAGCGCCGCACTGTCAGAGGGTCAGTACTGAGGGAGTGCCGCACTGTCAGAGGGTCAGTACTGAGGGAGCGCCGCACTGTCAGAGGGTCAGTACTGAGGGAGTGCCGCACTGTCAGAGGGTCAGTACTGAGGGAGTGCCGCACTGTCAGAGGGTCAGTACTGAGGGAGTGCCGCACTGTCAGAGGGTCAGTACTGAGGGAGTGCCGCACTGTCAGAGGGTCAGTACTGAGGGAGTGCCGCACTGTCAGAGGGTCAGTACTGAGGGAGTGCCGCACTGTCAAAGTGCCCTGTTTTGGATGAGATGTTGAACCGGGCGGGGAGGGGGCATTTCTTGCCCATTAGGTGAATGTAAAACACGCACTGCCATTATTCCGAGGAGCGGATGGATCCTGGGGGTATCTGACCCTCAATCCACATAACTAAGAGAACAAGCGATCTGTTCATTATCTGCCTGTCTGAGAGAGCTTGCTGTGTTCCAATTGGGTGCTACATTTCTCAAACTTCTGCCATTGGCTGTATTGCACTTTGGTACATCCCGCGCTTCTAAAAGGTGCTATAGAAATGCAAATCTATGCTTCCTTTTTGGGTTGCCAACCCCCCCCCCCCAGGATTGGACTGGATTCCCCAGAAATGATAGATTAATTTCCCTGACACTGCAGTGAGGCTCCCCGCTATAAGAAGCATCTTAAAGGAGGGGAGGAGGGAATTGCAGAGTTTGGGGTCCCCAGGCAGCTGAAGGCACGGAGTGATTTAAAACTGGGGGGGGGGGGGGGGGGGAGATAGGGGGGTGTGGGGTTGCTCAAGAGGCCAGACTTGGAGGTCACACCATTGAAGTGAGGTCGACATGGTGAATAAACCAAATAGTCATTCTCCCCAGCACTCCTAAGTTAGGAATGGAAAGTGGGACAAGTCCCTTGCTCCGATGGCTAACTAATCCACCACCCCCCTCGCCCCCCCCCCCCCCCCCCCCACCCTGTGTGTGGGGAGGGACCCCACACACAGAGCAATGGTAAGGAATGGACTGTTCAACAATTCTGGGTCTCCAGGAATGACCCATTGACCAAGGTGGGGGGGTGGCCACAGGGGCTGTGACACTCAAGACTTTACTCAGGCATGGCCACGTGAAAATAGACCAACCTTCATCCACCTTCTAACCACCCCGACAGCCGAGGGGAGGTGATGGCCCAGTGGTATTATCGCTGGACTATTAATCCAGGAACTCAGCTAATGTTCTGGCGACCTGGGTTCGAATCCCCGCCACGGCAGGTGGTGGAATTTGAATTCAATAAAAAATATCTGGAATTAAGAATCTACTGATGTCCGTGAAACCATTGTCGAAAAAACCCACATGGTTCACTGATGTCCTTTAGGGAAGGAAATCTGCCGACCTTACCCATGTCTGGCCTACATGTGATTCCAGAGACACAGCAACGTGGTTGACTCTCAACTACCTTCTGAAATGGCCTAGCGAGACACTCAGAACCAGGGCAACTTGGGATGGGCTAAATGCTGGGAGAGGGGGAATGGTGATCCATCAATGAGTCTGCAGCAGGCTGAGGCATGAGGAGAGATATGGGGAGAAGCTGGCAATGTCACTGGGCTAGTAATCCAGAGGCCCAGACTAACGCTCTGGGGACACGGGCTCAAATCCCACCAGGGCAGCTGGTGGAATTTTAACTCCCATTAATGAATCTGGAATATAAAGCTAGTCTCAGTAATGGCAGCCATGAAGCTATCATCGATTGTTGTAAAAACCCAGCTGGGTCAACAAAGTCCCTCCCTTTAGGGACAGGAATGTGGTCTACAAGGGCCAGGGGGTGAAAGGTTATCGGGGGATGGTGGGAACGTGATGATGTTGAAATCAGATCACAGAATCCCCACAGGGCAGGAGGCGGCCCTTCGGGCCATCGAGTCTGCACTGACTCTCCGACAGAGAGTCCGACCCCTCTCCCCTGCCCTATCCCTGTAAACACAGTAAGAAGTTTAACAACACCAGGTTAAAGTCCAACAGGTTTATTTGGTAGCAAAAGCCACACAAGCTTTCGGAACTCCAAGCCCCTTCTTCAGGCGAGTGGGAATTCTGTTCACAAACAGGGCATATAAAGACACAAACTCAATTTACATGAATTATGGTTGGAATGCGAATACTTACAACTAATCAAGTCTTTAAGAAACAAAACAACGCGAGTGCAGAGAGCATCAAGACAGGCTAAAAAGATGAGGCCGTCAACCGGGATATTGGGTTCATGTCACACTATTTGTAACTCCCACAGTTGCCTGGACCTGCCGAGTTTCACTGGCTGTCTTGTCTGGAGACAATACACATCTTTTTAGCCTGTCTTGATGCTCTCTCCACTCACGTTGTTTTGTTTCTTAAAGACTTGATTAGTTGTAAGTATTCGCATTCCAACCATTATTCATGTAAATTGAGTCTGTGTCTTTATAAGCCCTGTTTGTGAACAGAATTCCCACTCACCTGAAGAAGGGGCTTGGAGCTCCGAAAGCTTGTGTGACTTTTGCTACCAAATAAACCTGTTGGACTTTAACCTGGTGTTGTTAAACTTCTTACTGTGTTTACCCCAGTCCAACGCCGGCATCTCCACATCATGACTATCCCTGTAACCCCACACATTTACCATCCTCCTAACCTACACATCTTGGGACACTAAGAGGCAATTTAGCACGGCCATTCCACCTAACCTGCACACCTGTGGACTGTGGGAGGAAACCGGAGCACCCGGAGGAAACCCATGCAGACACGGGGAGAACGTGCAGACTCCGCACAGACAGTGACCCGGCTCCCTGACGCTGTGAGGCAGCAGCGCTAACCATTGTGCTGCCCTGGACTTACAGGATGGTGGGGCAGGCTTGAGGGGCCGAGTGGCCTAATCCTGCTCCGAGTCTGTGTGGCCGCAAATGTGACTCCAGACCTGACGACTCTCAACTTCCCTCCAATTGGTTTGGCCATTTCACCCCAGTTCAGGGGGCATTTAGGGATGGGCAGCAAGTGGGCAACAACTTGTCAGCAATGCCCACGTCCCAACAGAAATCCCAATGATGGAGAAAGCAGGAAGCAGAGGTCACCTGTTCCTACTCTCACCTCACCTCAACGTCTGAGATTACTGCCACCGGACACAGCGAGGAGTCAATGTTCTCAAAACAAGGAAGGTAGGGAGATTGACAGGAAAAAAGTAAAAATCAAATTGGAAAGAATACGGGGAGAAAATGAAAGATTAACACACCTTAAATGAACTGTGAACTAATGTTTCATCCAGGTCGATGACTACACATTTCTTCCCACTGTCCTGAGCTTTCACTTCTGGGAGGAGGTGATGACTACCGGCAGTCTGTATGTTTTAAATAAAAAACAAGGACACAAGAACAAAGAGGCAAAAACGCTGCAGTGATTTCAATGAGAAGGATGCGGTACTGATAGGGAGCAGCATACCCATTCCAGGAAGCCAGGTGTGGTGAGTCGGAGCAGTCAGAACTGTCAACCAGGTACCTCAGACCCCCCAACCACCTTCCTCAGCCAGGAGGCGGCAGACTTTCCTTCACTGCCTCGCTCCTTCCTATCTCTGTAACCCCCGCCAGCCCCACAGCATTCCAACCCCAACCTCTTGAGCAAATCCCATTTTTAATCGCTCCGCCATTGGCCTTCAGCTGCCTGCCACCCCCCCCCCCCCGCCCCCCGGAGCTCTGGAATTCCCTCCCTAAATCTCTCGTGGAATCCGTTGAATGCAGAAGGAGGCCATTCGGCCCATCGAGTCTGCACCGACTACAATCCCACCCAGGCCCTATCCCCATAAACCCCAGGCATTTACCGCAGCTAGTCTCTGAGGGGCAATTCAGCATGGCCCATCCACCTAACCTGCACATCTTTGGACTGTGGGAGGAAACCGGAGGACCCGGAGGGAAACCCACGCAGACACGGGGAGAATGTGCAAACTCCACACAGGCAGTGACCCAAGCCGGGAATCGAAGCCGGGTCCCTGGCGCGCTGTGAAGCAGCAGTGCTAACCACTGTGCCGCCGTGCCTGCCTCTTTCTGTCTCTCCCCCTTAAGGCCTCCCTCACCAATCACCCTTCAGGTCATCAATCTAAGTGCCTCTCTGAGTGGCACTTTGCTTGGTAACACTGCTGGGGTGTTATTCAGCGAGGCAAAATAAATAAACCGGCAGCCGGCTGTGTTTTGGAGAATTACCCGAATCGGTTTGTAGATATTCTGCTCCTCTCTTCCTCGTGTATTTACCCAGTTTCCCTCTCAACGCGTCGATACCATTCACCTCAACCACTCCCCGTGGGAGCCAGCTCCACATTCTCACCACTCTCTGCGTAAACAACTCTCTCCTGAGTTGGAAACTCTCTCGCACTGACAGCCTGGAATTCTAGTCCCCCCCCCCCCCCCGCAAAAGCAAGTGGAAACACCTCAACCTCTGCTCCGTCCCTTCAACATTTTAAAAGAACCTCAATCAGGCAGCCCCCTCTGCTAATTACCCCTCACCCCTCCCTGGAACAGAGAGAGAGAGAGAGGGGGGGCTCCAGCCAATCTGAGCAGATAGTTACAGCAGCTCCATTCTGATATCAGCTCCATGTGAGATGCCCCTCAGTCTCTCCCCCTCCCTCCAGCTATCCCACCCCCCTCTCCCCCTTTACTGGCCCTCCTCGTATTATTGAGAAGCATTTCCTTCAGTCCCTCTGGTTCCTGTCGAGTTTACCCAAATCACGCAGAGAGTGCTGGAATCCAAATAGTCCAGTCTTTTTCCTACGCTTAAAAAAAAAACTTGCCAAGAAGGGCACATTTACTAAAGGTGTAACCCAGAGAGACAGCGGGACTAACGCTGGCAGAACTCAACCTTTTCACAGAGTTGGGGGGGGGGGTGGGTGGGAGATTTTAACGTTCCCGCTCTGATCTCTCGAACTATCGCTGCTCTCAAATCAGCCCCGCGGCCCTGCTCTGCATTCTTCACATTCCATTTGCCTTGCTATTTTGTTTTTTGCAACGGGCAGCCCCGCCATTGGTCGAGGTGGGGCGACACTGCCACCTCCTGGCAGGGCGGTGGATACTGCAGGAACAAAACAAGTCGGGGAGGGGGCTGGGAGGGGAGGGGAGCGGGACGAGGGGGGCGGGGGGAGCCGGGGGGGGGGGGGGGGGGGGGGGGGTGCGGTTTCAGGACTGGCCATCATCCTGTAAAATTTCAATCAAGGCGGTCAAGGAAGTGTTCCGACTTTGATTGGTCATGTGTACAGACAGATTGCTGCCTGCAGGGAGCGTGGGAGGGGGCTGCTGTGTGTGGGGGTGGGGCAGTTCCCGCCCCCCGGGTTAGACCCTGCCCGATCTGGATTGTAACGCCCACCCCTGGGTGGTGCAACCCCTGATATCCCCACACCCACCACATTCTGCTGAACGTTAACAATTTACAATCGACCCCCAGCCTCTTTGGGGGTTTTGGGCAGGGGAGGGGGCTGTCCACTCTCACATCCTTGTGCGTGAAGAAGCCTTTCCTGTCATCACCCCAGACAGTCTGGCTGTTGTTTAGTCCTCGACTGCCCTGCCGCAGGGAAATAGTTTCTCTCCTCCTCTCTTTGATCTCCTCAATTACCTTAGTGTCAGCTAAGACATGAGGTTGATCTTTCTCTACACCCCAGCTATGACTGTAACACTACATTCTGCACCCTCTCCTTCTCTATGAACGGTATGCTTTGTCTGTATAGCGCGCAAGAAACAATACTTTTCACTGTATGTTAATACATGTGACAATAATAAATCAAATCAGATCGATTCTTAATCTTCTAAACTCGAGGGAATACCAGACTAGTCTGTGTAACCCGTCTTTGTGAATTAACACTTCCAGCCCACGCAACCCCCCCCCCCCCCCCCCCACCCCCACCCCCCAACTCTCCCTGAGCACTCCAAGGCCTGTACGTCCTCCCTGCGTTGTGGGACCGGGGTCTGAACCCAGTTACTCCCAACGGGCTTTAACCAGGGAT